>NC_092696.1:1154788-1454788 GCF_964275005.1 Diadema setosum
TCATCGTCGCTTACAAAGGAACAAGTACAGCAATGCGAGGAAGAGCTGAAGGCATATTACTGTTTCTCACGACGCAAGGTTTCGGTGGATCCACTCAACTTTATGGAACGTGTTGAACTCGATGACATTTATACCAATTTGAGTATAATTGAGCAAACAAGCAAGGGTAACACTAAGACACCAATAACGTACGGCGATCTTGTGGCGAACGATGAACATGAACATCTTTCAAAGCGCCTCCTGATCCAGGGTGAGGGGGGTGTTGGAAAATCAACACTTTGCGCTAAAATTGCCTGGGACTGGTGCCAGGGACGGTTTCTCCAGGATTTGGACATGGTACTTCTTATACCTCTTCGAGATGTCATTAACAAACAAAACATTGGTGGTATTGTAAAGACCTATCTCTCTGATTCAAATCCAGCAAAATCGTACCAGATCGACGACTATATTTCAAGAAATCAAAGTAGAGTACTCATTATTTTTGATGGGTTCGACGAGTTTAACGGAAAATTAAGTGAAAAGGACAGCAGTGAGGTCATTCACATTCTAAGAATGGAACAATATAAGTCGTGTAAAGTTATTGTGACCACACGACCATGGAGAACAGACGAGTTTATGATGGACAAGAATCTTACTGACGCTTACACCTTTCTTAACGTAGAAGGATTTAATACGGAAAATCTATCAGCTTACATTAGGAGGTACTTTGGGATTAGAAAAAAGATTAATCGTGCAGAAATTTTGATCAGTTTTATGGAGGAAAATGAAGTCATCCGGTCAAACATGGCCCCATTTCCTATCTACTGTGCAATGCTTTGCCTTATGTGGAACGATTGCAGTGAAGAGAAACAAGAGAAAATGCGCGAATTAAAAACTTTCTCAAAAATCTTTGGAGAAATGATCTCTTTTCTGAAAGAACACTACGCATCAAAAGTTTGTGGGAGTCTGCAGAATCAGAGAGCTGTTAAACATTTTCAGAAAGCTGGTAGGGCAATTCAAGAATAAGTAAGATAGCGCTGAACGGTCTATTGGCCAGGACTCTTTTATTTCCAGAAAAACAATTCAAAAAATGTCGGAAGGCCTTGGAAACATGCTGCAGAGTGGGTGTATTGACAATAGAAAGAGATGTCATCACAAGGGAGCATCGGCGCGATGTCAACATTTCATCCTTTGTTGCATCAACGGTTTCGTTCCCCCACAAGTTATTCCAGGAATATATTGCAGCGTTGTATATTGAAAATCTATTTGCCAATGATCGCCCCCAGTACGACAAGGTGAAAAGCAAATTTCTTAGTCGACGTCAGGAGTTCCGCTACCTACTCTACTTCACCTCAGCTTTAGGGAATGAACTCGGCCTTGATATAATCAGCGGCTTGATAGAATCTGCTCCCCATGTCGTGAAGGATAGTACTTCTGAATCTTACCGAATGGAGTCTGATGATTGTCAATACCGTGATTTCTGTATTGACGTTGCGTTTGAATGTCATACTGAAGAAGCCATCAAAGCAGTGGGGAAAACGATGGAAAGAGTACAAACTCTCATCATATGTGCCAGGATATGAACATACAAACTCTACGCTTGAACATCACAACGAGGAGGGCGCTAGAGCAGTGGTAGAACGACAGAAAAAGTACGAACTCTCATCATATTCACCGGAACATACAAATTCAGGAGTCGCTTTCATGGTGCGCTTTAACCAAGTGGTGAGTGACTATAAGTTAGGATATCGATGTGACAAGTGCTGAAAGACTATTACATATTTACAACTAATTTCTGAGCATGAGAATGCGTCTGTATGTGTGTGTGTGTGTGTGTGTGTGTGTGTGTGTGGGTGCGTGCGCGTGTGTGTAATTGAATACAAACTCCTCAAGTTATTATTTGCTATTATGGTTGTAAGATATGAAGCCTAAAACGCACAACTGTGAAAAGAAGCTGAATGTAAAGTCATTAATGTAATCATATGAAATTAGGTTTCTCTCATAATGAAGGTGCAAAAAAAAATCACTGTATAATTCAAATATATAAAAACAAATATACATATGAAGAGTTTGTTTGCAAAAACCGATAAGTCCATATAAATGGAGATATTTGCGATTAAAGGTCAAGAAAAATAAAGAGAATAATAAGAAAATTTTGCTTCTTTTGACCATAACTTAAAAATATACCATTATATGTAGTGACCAATATATCATTGAAAAGGTACTATTTTGAATTTTTTGACAGAGATCGCACTTCAAAATCTTCAAAAATGGACTTATCGGTTTTTGCAAACAAACCCTTCATATATATACATATATATATATATATATATACACCACCATGGGACTTTTGTTGATGATAAATTATGTAAATGTGTTTCACTGGCCTTCGAAAAGTTCGACTTAGTCAGCGTTAGGAAATTATTTTCTTTTTTTGTCGTATACGTAGCAGCACGATTGGATTCCACTGGGTTAAAAGTGCAATACTGTTTCCTAAAATCAGAACCGTCCCCTAAAAGTTACCGTTTTCAAACTGCTATTGGTAAAGTCATTTTAAGTGTGACTACGATTTTACAAAAGATGCTTTGCATCGATGGGATATGCCATACTAGACGTTCTGTAGAGTAACAGATCTACATTTACGTTACACAGTATGAGTGCAGATGAAGTCATGTCTGTGCCACTCAACTTTTTTTGTCACAATAAAACATGTGGAACATACCTTCTTTCCTTCAGAAGGTCCTGATTAGTGAAATTAAGATATGAGTGAATGTACGTATCAAACTTATATCAGTTGCTCTGAGTTTCCCACCTCCTAAACAACTGCATGTACATTTCCACCATCACCGTGGGTTATTACTTTTCACTACCTGTCGATTAATGTTCCTTCCGATTAGCCATCATTGGTAATTGACAGCGTGAAATGTGGAAGAACTGTGTCACGTGACTTGGCAGAGGGTATGTGTTCCAGGAGTGTACTCAGCAATGTAAAAATATTTAACTCACAATTTCACACGGACTTCTACAACATCCTCGGCGCAGAGTCAGGTAACTGTCAGGTAAGAACTTAGCACCATAGTTCCCCGTATGTTATAATGTACAGACTGTAGAAGCTGATGGTGTGTTATTTTAGTATTTTAGAGAGGCAATGCATACTTAACATGGTACTCCCACTTCTTCTCCCTATCGTACGTTATTATGCGTAGTAAGTCCAGCTGACGGGGCGTCGTTTGTTGACTCTTTAATTCCCCCGAGGTCACGTCCTGGACAGCATGTAAATGGGTAGTCTTGAACAAGATGCAACACACTTTGGTCAGGAAACCCACTTGTATAGACAATAACAAGAAACAACAAACTGAATAGACTTCGGTCGAGAAATCATTGCTTCATTGTGGATAAATAAAGGGGGAAGGGGAAAAAAGAAAATGGTAAGTAATACATCAAGGAGGCACCTCCTTGGCTACATTTGAAAATGTAATTTCGTATAGAGGTAATGATTATGTACACGTCTTGTGGAGCCGGGAAATGCGCAAACGCCGAGAAATGTCTTGCCTGGAAATGTGCGAATCTCAAAATTGCTTTAACGGGAAGTATGCCGGGTTTGGTAAGTCCAGGCTGCCAAGCCACGCTAGGGCTTTTGTCGGGAAATGTGCGAACCACTCACTTCACTGATTACATGGATCGAAGATAAACTCTCTATCAAAACTACGCATGAGCCATTACCATTTTTTTTTCTTTACATTTATCTTGTCTAAGCGACCTCCTGTACATAGCGGCCATCTGTCCACCATGGTATTTTTTTTTGTCATTTCCCTTGAGTGGCGGCTAAAGATGGATTTGACTGTTTAGTAAAAACTTTCTTCGCGACTACCAGTCTGTAGCGGCCACCTGCCATAACAAACACTAAAAACAATTCCCTCCAAGAGAACAAGCATGATAAAGAACCTGTCTATTTTTCGGCTTTTCCGGCTCCGTGGTCGGTAGACAGGTTTCTACTATCGGGCTACAATCAAATCTGTTTTAGTGACCATCTGTCTATTGCCGCCACCTGCCATGTACCTTCATAAAAAACAATTCCCTCCTAGAGACAGGCATGCTAAACAACGTATACAGCGGCCTCTTGTTTATAACGGCCACTTTTTGTTTCCCTTGGAGTGACCCCTATAGACAGGTTTGACTGCATAGTAAAACCTTTCTTAACGCCACCACCTGTCTATAGCGGCCACCTGGCGTAAACGACCACTAAAATTAATTCCCTCCAATGTCAGGAAGAAGCTGAAAATGTGGAGATTCCGTCTGTTCTGCCCCCAATCCCTGCATTCGCCATACCAAACTTGACATTCATTAATGTGGTAATCAGTATTTAGCATTTTATTATCCATATCACTTGTGTGGTTCCATATAGAAGATTTTCCTTCTTTTTTTCTTTTTTTACAATCTGAAAAATTGAGGCCTAGCCCCCCTCCCTTCCATCGGATTTGTTGGCCCTTAAAAAACCCCAACCCTCCAAAAAACAAACAAACAAACAAACAAACAACGAAATTGCATTTTATTACCTAAACTTGGGATGCTTTACCTGGCACGTTTGGTTAAAGTCTGTCATAAGAATTTAGAGAGAAGTTTAATATGCTATCAAAATTGTTCAATCACCCCATTCCCCCCTCCCCCCCCACCAGTCCTAATGCTCGGAATCCCTTGATAAGATATCAAATTTGACTTTGATAAGAAACTACATTCATCAATTTCTTCACAGCACGTACCAACGTAGCTCTTTCTTATTTGGTTATCGAGAAGACGAATTTTTATAAAAACATTATAGTTCGGGCCCCCTCTCTCTCCCTTCCAATCCCCAAGAGGGGTGGGATGATAAAAAAAATGAGATTCTATAACTATAATGATGCTTCCAGCCAAGCTTGGTGGAAATCTGTCAAGGATTTTATCAAGAAAATATCAATGGTGATGGTTCATGCGCAGTTCTGATATAGAGTTGATGTTCCATCCTTATGATAATAATATCGGTGAAGTAAATGATATGCACATTGTTATTTTCCCGGCAACGCATCATGCAAATGGGAAATAATACTTCGCGACGTTTGCTCATTTTCCAGCGTGACGTTTGCACATTTTCCGGTTTCACAAGCTTACACTATGGCACTTATGTGTCCATTATATCACTATGAAGGTACAAACCTACAGCTGTTTACTTTATTAAGTTAAAGTTTGGGTCATACAAGCCTCCATCAGAATCTACCCCCAAAACAACGGCGTAGCCAGGATTTGATCTTGGGGGGGGGGGGGCGGTTAGTCTGCGAGGGAGCGAAGCGACCGAGCCCGAGCGAGCGGAGCGAGCGAGGGGGGGGGGGAGGGTGTTGGAAGGGGATGTCCCCCCTCCCAGGGTAAGAACCTTTTGCATTTTGATGTTGTAAATGGTGCGATTTGATGCATGTTTTTGCGCGTGTTATCGAATTGAAACAGTCCCACTTTTTTTTTAAGGTAGCAATGTATTTTCATGTCGATTATTATGGAACATTATGGCTATAAAATGGTATTATTTAAATAAACGTCTTGTATTAATTCTTACACTGAATATCATGAACGCTGTCTGTTCAGCAATCAAAAAGAAAAAGCATGCACACGAGTGGTATTTTCCCTCCCAAACGAAGATGATTTTGATTTCAGACCTTATCGATCTGGTGCAAATTTTTGGTGCAATACTTTTTCATCGAAGTGTTAAAATCACGGAATTTAGCTCTTATTCCGAATGTGCATCATCTGTGTGTATCGTGTACAAAGTCTAGTGAGGAAGAGCTTAGGGAAAGGGGGATTCCCCCTCCCGGTCGGCGGAGCATTTGTGCTTTAAGAATTGAAATAAAGCGATCTAGAGTTCACACTTTTTGTGGAAAATTCGGAAATTGTCATCCCCAAAAATGTACTAGGTCTAAGGTGGGTAACAAGCAATGAATGGGTGGCAAGATACCTCTTCCATATTCAAGGAAGCCTTTTTACAGTTTTAAGCTTTTCGAACTGAAATTCAACTATCTGTCGTACACTTTTGTTGGAATATCTGGAAATTTTTCAATCAGAAGAGAAGTGTAGCAAGTCTGTGGAAGGAGATTCTATATAATTTTCTGATTGCAGTTAAACGTTTTGGTGCACACATTTTGTGTCATATTTGGAACACTGTTTATGTTCAATGTGTAGCCACAGTCTACATGCATGGGGGGGGGGGCAGGCGAGCAGGAAGAAGGTGTGGGCGAGTGTTATCTCCACCCTTCCCGTACGATGGAGCTTTTGCCTTTTTTAAGGTTGAAATTGAGATATATCGTATACGCATATTTGATGGAATATATGGGAAATCATAAAAAAAAAAATAATGATGGGGGGGGGGGGGCTTAAGGAGGAAAGGGTCCATAAAAAAGGGAAATTCCCCTTGTACATGAGTGAACATTGAGTTTTCGGAATATAAGTGATAAGTCATGTGCACTCAGAATCTAAAAAGTAAATCTAAAAAGTGTACTAAGGCTAGGGAAAGAGGCACAGAGGGGGAGGGTCTGGGAGGGGGTATCCCCCTCCCAAGCACGAGAGATTTTGCACATTTTGAACTGAAATTCAACGATCTTGTGCACACTTTTAGTGAAATATTCAAAAAATTATGATCTTATTTGATGAAAGGTTGAAAAGGAAATCCGCTTCATGTGCATGCATACAGTATACTCGCATTTTTTTCCCGCTCCGCAAATCCCCGGTCCAAATCTTAGGGGGGGGGGGGGGGGGCGACCGCCCCCATCGCCCCCCCCCCCCCCCCCTGGCTACGCCAGTGCCCGGGCGACCGCCCCCATCGCCCCCCCCCCCCCTGGCTACGCCAGTGCCCCAAAATAACGAAAAATGATACACGGAGTACCATTAGAAATGATAATGTCAGTATTGATAACAAGAATTATTGCACAATATATAAACAACAGACACTGGCGCATAATGCATTTTGGCATACAGAACAAACACAAATTCAGATAATACTGTAGAAAATTACACATACCTGTTATGATGAGCTGTATTGGCTACATAGCAATTCCGTAGCGTGTGGTTGGTTTTGCTGAGTGGGTGTTGTTTGTGTAAAGAGCGTGTGTGGATAAGGGGTGTCTGTGTTTGGATGTGTGTATGGGGGGGGGGGGCGTTTAGCATAACGATATCATTGGAATATTCATCAATTACTTCTCAGATTTCAGTGAACTTACAGCACAGATGATAACAGATGATAACACAAACAATATACATTAATGGAAATTATAAAACATAAACAACTCAATTTTCCAGTGGTTGTTGGGAGGGGAGGGGGCGTCAACTACGACTGTCAAAATCTGATTAACCACAAATGTCATAACACGTCGACCACAAATGCCAAAATTTCCCAATTCTACTGCAAATGTCATAACGCGTCATAGGGGAGGATCAAGGAATTCCGTTAAGGGGAGGCGCCTTTACAAAATTTAACGCCTTTACAAAATTTAAGGCTGGCGCATCCCCCCCCCCCTTCACACACACACACACCCACACACACACGAAAAGAAGGTTTTGCATTTTTAGAACTGAAATCCAAGAAGATTACAAATATTCTTAAGTGCACAAAACATCACTGGATGGAGGAGGAAGGTTCACTTACATGGTGATTGTGTAAAAAGAAATAACCCGTATTAACGATTATTAAACAAAGCAAGAATTTGCGCGTAAGGCAAGGAATAGAAAGAAATTACGAAGAATTTATAATAAAATAATCAAAATTTTCATGGCAAGATTGGAAACGAGTTAATGGAATCTAATGCAGCATCAATGGATATTATGTACTGCCAAAAGAATGCCTCATGTAGTCCGGTTTGAGAAAGGAGAGGAAACACACACTTTTCTTTTTTTTTTTTAAGTAGAGAAATCGAAATCAATATTATGTCGACATTGTATAATGTAAAGGTGTTTATGTTATCATGTAGAAAAATTCATTTATCAAAAAACAAAACAAAACTATAAGTCTCTTTGGCGAAACAAATGATCATTATGCTAAGTCGACTTCAAGGTACACATACATGAATTACACGTGTAGGTCTATGTTACATCGTCATGGCGACATAATTATCATCCTACCAAGTTAAAGGTGAACCTTTATCGAAGCTTTCTGATGAGGGGCATGTAACAAAGGTAAATAGTGCACTGAAAAACGTTTTACAAGAGCGTATGATTGAAGCCACGGACTCTGTAATCGCTTTGAAACGTTTGGGCGCCATTTTATGTGGAGGGATGACTCCAGGAAAGACAAACCTAGAACATATCTCAGCAGTAGGTGGAGAAATTCAATGTGAGGTATCAATATGGTCTCTTCCTTGGATACACTTGTTTATCAGGTGGAGAATCACTGCATCTTTGATAGGAAATACATTATTTTTGAATGCTGACAACTTTTGATAATATCTGCCCAAAAACTTAAAACCAGTTGCATAGAAGAAGAAGATAGAAAGTTACTAAGAAAATAGTTATTAACGGTTTGCCTACCAAATTTCAACAGATTAACATTCGATTGTTCATGACGTGGCATTCTAGTTCAAACGATTATTTTTTCTTCAACGTCAATGCTCCCGTGTTTTAGATTTATTTTTCGACGTGTATTCAACATCGTTTCTAAGCACAGCTCTAAATCGCATCATTTATCCACTTTCATCTATTCCATTTTATTTTCATATGGTAAAACCTTCAGCGAAAGAACTGATTGGGACCCCACATAAACACGGGAATACACAAAATACACACAAACTGCACACAGAATGAGTAAGAACAAGTGAATTATAGAGAAATATCGTTTGTAGAACTCCTCAGATTATCATCTTCAACCACTGGCATTGTCTGGGATTCTGACTCTAATGCATAGAATATTATCATATTCAAATTAGAATGGTTTCAAAAGCTGTACTGAATTTCAGTTTTATTCTGTAAAATCCATATTTCAATTTGATATGGGACCATCAATCTTCGCTTAAAGTCTGTTCGAATTCATTTTGATCTTCAAATATGAACACATCAATTCTTGTAATGTTCAAAGTCAAAGGACACCAACAAGTTCTGTTGTTCTATTTTGCATTTCATTACGTCGAATTCCCCCTTTTTATTGTATGATTCTCTTGTACTTTTTCCGGTTTCTCTTGTTCCTTAACAGTATGGATATATCTCCTACGGAAGGGTCAGCAGATACACAATGTAATAGTTCCCTCTTTTTACGCCTCCGCCATGAAGTGTCACCGGAGGCATTGTGGTTTTGGGTTGTCCGTCCGTCCGTTCGTCCTTCCGTCCGTAATCAATTTGTGATCTGTGATGTTCACATTTATTTTTACATTTTGAACATCATCCCTTGGTAGCTTTTGGACAGTCCAGTGCCCACACATGCATACGCTGCTAAATCAATCCAGAGGTATCATAACGTATAGACCTGTATTTTTCCAAGAGCGTCTCGATTTAGCAACAATCTTCCTGGTAGTCAAATGCTCCAGCATACCTAGCTACATACTCATTCAAAAATATTCATGTAATCTCCTCAAGCTGCCACCACAGTTGTGTATTCATAAATGTGTGTTCATGTATATGTTCAATCGATGACGTTTGATGGTAAAGTCCCATTTCAAGGTTCATGAATTTAGCTTGCATATTTTATTCAGGAGAATAAAGAGTCACGCATTCAGGCAGACATAGGCCTACACACACACACACACACACACACACACACACACACACACACACACACGATCACACACACAAAGAATAAGAAGTAACGAAAACCAGTGCCAAATTGCTGTATTTGTAAGACTATTGAAATGCTTGCTTATTAATTAGTTTGCAGAAAATTTGGTGAAATCTTGACATACTGTAAAACATGATATATTCGCGGCATGATTTTTTTTTTGCCAGTTGGAGCCGACAACCTTTTTTCGTGGCATGGAATTTTCGCGAAGTGCCACTGGCGTTCAATGCATATAGTGTAAACAAGGACTTTCGCATGCATTTTAATTTCGCGAATCTTGGCGCTCGCGAAATTCGCGAAATTAAATTGCACGCGAAAATTCTTCGTTTTACAGTATTCAGATGATAGAAAACCCCCACGAAAATATTAGTGATATTAATGCACAAAGGCAAGACAATCATAAGCCATTGCTTCACCTAAAAGTTGTCTCAAAGTACAGATGTGTGCCGTGTGGAGGACTCAGGAAACCAATGTCATAATATCTATGATAATGATTTGTCATAATTTTAGTAGAAAATCATTACGATCGTGTTTTGCAAGCAAACTCGTGCTGTATATTAATGGGAATTTTAATTATTTCTGTTTGTGTCTTTTGTTTTCTGTAACATTTTGATTTTTTTTTTCACAGATTCAAGATTTGATGTTGTATTATAACAGCGATGATCACGATTTATGGCATCAAACCTCAACGGGAGGTGACTTGGCCCGATGGGTGTGTACTATGCCACATCTTTTGAAGTTCAGTCTGGACTGTCCCTACTTGCCTGACAGCTTCCTTTCAACAGCCGTTACCTCAGCATCATCCTGTCAGGTATGTCAGAATCTGTTAGTTAGGTGCTTTTTGGATCATAGTACACCTCATTTAAAAAAAAATAGTCAACTACAAGTCGTGTATGACTTCCATGATAGCATTTTTTTTTCTCTCGCAGATTGACATTTCAGTGAGGTGCTATACTTAAAATTTTGTGTTACCGTAGTCATCCCTAATGTTTAACCCTCAATTCATTATGAGAGAAAGAACCGGTAAGAACACTTCTGTTACATTGTTGATTTATTGAAAATAAACAGACTTAAGGGATATCAAGAAAACGAGATATACAACCGGCCTCCAGGACCTTGTCTTTCGTGGCAGAGATTTCGACAAGACAAGATCTCAGTTATTCCTTTTTGGTCTTCTTGGACCCTAAAAAAGTCCATTTTTTATGAAGAAATGATCTCTCGGTGGCATTTATTACTTTCTAGAATGAGGGATACCCTGTGATGCTACTGCTGCACAAAATAAAACAAAATTAAATAGATTGACTTAATCCACCTCTCTCTTCCCCGTATAGTCATAAGTATGTAGTGCGGTGTGCGAATTTTGCATGCTAAATACGAGACCTTTCTTGACCCCTAACGTGGATGAAGCATTATTGATTCAACCCTCAAAGATGTTATTATATGCATATCGATCCTTGTATCACAACACAATGGTTATCAAACGCTGACAACAACATTAAGGAAACAAAATAAAGAGGAAAATGAAGTTTGAGGATACCTTAGATGGGGAATGAGAGTTGTATAACTAACTTGATTTAAGGGCTCAGTCAAGTGTCAGATGGCTGGGTCTGGATACTCCTTTGCCTTTTGTTTGTTTTTGAAAACCATGAAAACAGGGTAGGCCTACCTATCATAGTATTCTCGATCCAGCAACAGATCATTAGCTGATCAGGAATGTCCCCATGAGTCCACTTGCCCTATACCATATCGATAACATGACACAATGTACGACAGAGGGGAGATGTTGTTTTCATCAAACCTTAGTAAAAAAAAAAAAATCACTTGACATCCGTGGCTTGAAATTCAAAAGTTAAATACATTTCATGAACACTGTTTTCACGTATTTATGTTCCATCCTACATACTTCCTATTTATTCTTTTTTAATCCTTTCATCACAAAGTGCAGCCGCGGCCGGAGGCATAATGTTTCCGGGTTGTCCGTCCGTCCGTAATATTGTGTTTGGACAGCATAACTTGAGAACCGTTTGAGATATACTAAAGAAATTAGGCATCTGTATGTATGACTGGACGAAGTTGTGCCTCTCTACTATTTAATGGGTGCCAATGCTCAATGTCAAAGATCAAAGATAAAAGGTCAAAGGTCAATTTTAATACCCAAAACGTCATTATTTCCTCATATCTGTGCAAGAGCCAAATGTGTTGTCTTCAAACCTAGAGTAAACATGTATTACGCCATAAAAAAAGAAATATCTAGAGAAGGTTGTAACTTCTTTGTCTTCATTTGAAAACAGAGTACATCTTACTGTTTTCGACCCAGTAACTGATCGCTTGCCTTATCAGGATAATCCATGATTTCAGTGGTAATCATATCGATAACAGATAACATTGACAAATTAAAGCAAATGTACAAATCCAGTTACTTCAAAATGCCTTGGCCTTTTATTTTTTTTTTTTTCAATACGCTCCTTATGAATAATGTGCAAGCAGATTCGTACTGACATACAGGAATGAGGAAGCTTTTGGTGATTTTGCTCTGTTGAGACCTGACGACACTGACAGATTGTTCAAATGAATGAATGAATGAATTTTTGAAATTTCTGCTTAGTCGGAGTTGGGTGAAGGTACTACAATAGCTTGTGATGTCACATGTGTACAACGATATAAAGAAAGAATAAAGACAATTCAACACATTTCCATTTTCCTTGCATAACAAAAGAACACTGGAATTCTCCCTTTCAGAAGGCAGGAGAATTACCCTTTACATACGTCGGTAACAAGAAGAGAAAAATGTGTACTTTATTCCAAAAGTTCAAAAGTTAAGTTTTTTTAAATTCTCTTTTTATTTTCTTATCTTATTGTTGTCCGCATGTGACATCAAACATTGTAGTAGCTTTCTCGTCCAGCAGTGATAGATACTTACAGAATTCATATCTTTTGAACGGATTGTCCAATTTTCCCCAAACTTTCACTGATGTGTTCTACTAATATTGTCGCCTTCACTCAATCAACATGTGAAGGTGGACTTGTCTGCCAAGCCATGCAGGACGTCATCTTTTGAGTTTTTTAATTTCCCCGAGACCACATGGACAGCATGTGAAGGAGTAGTCTTGCACAAGATGCAGCACACTTTGGTCAAGAAAACCTTCTTATAGACAAAAATGAGAAATAAACAAAATAAATAGACTTCGGTAGTGAAATCACTGCTTTTGGTGGATAAAGAGCCTAAAAAATGAAAAAAAAAATGTGTATATTAAGGATTACATCAAGGAGTTACTTGCTCCGTTTTTGTGCCTCCTTGGTTACATTTGAAAATGTAATTGCCGTGTATACACGTTATGATTATGTAACGGTTTGTTTCCTTTATTTTTTGAACGATCCAAAATATTGAGGCCTTTGTGCTTGTTGCCCCTTTAAAGAGAGAGAAAAAAAAAACACGAACGAGATTTATTACCCCAGCGATGCTATGCCTGGCACGTCTGGTTTAAGTCTGTCATAAGGTTTTAGAGAGAAGTTCAATATATTGTAGAAATTGTGATTTATCACCCCATTCCCCCTTCCCGGTCCCTATGCAAGGAATCCGTTGATCTTACATTAAACTTGATTATGGCATGAAACTACTATGTAGGTGTTTCAAAAAACAGTTCCCACTTTCAATTGTTAATAATTCAAAAACTATATAGCAGATAACACTGTCATTGATATGAGTGATAGCTGAATAGTGAACAATTTGGTTGAAGGTAGTTTAAATATCAAAACATCAATCAGTTTCATGAAATCCATGATTGATTTCGCAGTTGGGTTTCAGATTTTGCTCTATTTTCAACCCTCTGTACAAAATTTTCACTTTGCACAGGGGTCAATAAGTGTGTATGGGAGTGTGACACTGACAATGGTCCTGAACAATAGCCAGGGTTTGAATGTTTCATTATTTATTCATTAGAAATTACACTATTACAATTATAGTCTTTATTCAGCTTCTGGCAGTATCTGAGTAAATTAAGTCAAACGCCTGCCGATACTTTCGTTGAGTCGCGACAGTGCTCTCCCTTCTTCTGAAAAACGAAATTACAATGGATACCTTCTGTTCTGTCGTGAACATAGTGGCAGGAAGCAAAGAAAATCAATATTAGAGTATACACTTGTGTATATGTAGCCTTAAATGAATATACCGTAAAACAAATCGCCCCAATGAAAAATGCTGCTGACCTCTTTACCAAAAATGATCTCTTTTTATCGAAAAAGCGACAAATTTGTCAGACTATTAGTTGTATTTTATAAATCCATTATAGTTCGGGACTTTGAGGTGTTCTCTTGTGGAGCCGGGAAATGTGCAAACGCCGGGAATTGTGCAAACGTCTTGCCAGGAAATGTGCAAACGTCTCGCCGGGAAATGTGCAAATTTCATCAACGGAAAGTGTGCAAACATGACGCCGGGAAATGTGTAAAAGTTCAATTTTGCCGGGAAATGTGCAAACGTCGCCGGGAAATGTGCAAATCATTTACTTTAGCGATATTGTGTATAAAGATAGTAGATAAACTCCATATCAAAACTGCCCTTGAACTTCCAACATTTACATTTTCTTAGTGAAATCCTTGACAGATTTTCAACGAAATTAGCAGGTAGCACGATTATGGCAATGGGATCTCAATTTGTTTATAGTAGCCACCCCCCCCCCCCCCCCCGAAAAAGGGGAAGAGGGCCTCAAAGTCCCAGGATTACGGTATTATCGAAATTCGTCTTGTATCTAAAGAGGAATGAGCTACGTTGGTTCTTTAAACACATTGATGACAGGAATCAAGGGGTGCCCTGATTTGGGGGGAGGGAGGGAAGTGATGGAGAGGAGGGGGATTGTCCACATTTACTGCATCTTCTTGATAAATCTCAAGAAGGATTTTCCCCAAACTTGGCAGATACCATATTTACGGTGATATGGTCTTATATGGTAAAATGAGCCCCACCCCCTCCCACCGCCAAAGGGGGGGGGGGGGGGGAGGAGTTGAAGCTTCAAGTCCCTAAACTCTGGAATTTTAATCTTCTTCTGTGGAACCGAAGAATATAGAACCACGTTACATGAAGACACTTGTTCCTTAAATTTAAGATTTGATTATGTCGGGTCCAGGAGTGCCCTGATAAGGGGTGTGAGGGGGAGGAGGGGGATTTTCCACATTTTCTGCAGAGTCTTGTAAAATCTATGACGGGTTTCACCAAACTTGGCAGATAATAATATTTATGGTGATTAGATCTTAATTTGTTAAATTGAATCCCCCCCCCCCCGCCGAAGAGGAGGGGGGAGGGGGTTGAACCCTCAGAGTCCCTATTCTCTTGATTTTTTTTTTTCAACTTCTGTCGAACCGAAAACGTTAGTGCTATAAAGACATTAATGACCGAAATCTAATGTTTGATTATGGCGGGTCTGGGGTGCTCTGATCGGGGGTAGGTGAGGGGGAGGAAAGGGATTTTCAGAATTTTCTCCATCTTCTTGAAAAAATCTATGACGAATTTTCACCAAACTTGGCAGATAGCATCTCTATTGTGATAGTACTGTAAGTACAGCTAATG
Organism: Diadema setosum; assembly: GCF_964275005.1. Classification (NCBI taxonomy): domain Eukaryota; kingdom Metazoa; phylum Echinodermata; class Echinoidea; order Diadematoida; family Diadematidae; genus Diadema; species Diadema setosum. The sequence goes on from NC_092696.1 coordinate 1,170,103, forward strand.
CATGATGTAGGTTCAAGTTTACTATGACAGATGAAGGGATGCCCAAAAAGGGGAGGGGGTAGGAAGGAGGCTTAATTTTCACATTTTTGTCTTTTTCCTGAAAACTCAAGACGCATCCCTAGGGGTAATAAAATTATATATCAGCTTTAAAAAAGGCCTTCTGTACAAAAATGATGGAGCTGATAGAGTGCTGGTGTCTGTTATAATAAGTTAATTCATGAATTAATGTTAAAAGAAACCTGTACTGACATTTTCTACTCGTCTGATAATTCTAATCTACATTATTTGATGCCTACAACTGGAAAGAGAGGATTCTAAAACCCAGAATAAGCCTGTAACGATTTTTTGAAAAAAATGAAAACGAGCAAGCCAAGGAACGATCCACACAATTTGGCATACGTCACAGGTGCCAACCTCCGACTTTAGCAAAACGAACTAGAAAGGTTCTACACATGTCAATTTACTGATGAAATCTCACACGAAGTACTGCAAAAACTTTTATTTAGTAAAATTGCAATATGGAGCTGAAATAAACATGTTAAACAATATTTATTAATTTTTAAAAGGAATCTCTTCAAAAGCTTTTTTATTTAGATCAAATTTGTGGGGAATATTCCAGATATGCAAAATGAAATTGGCATCATTGTCCGAACGTGCTGCCCATAGAAAATTATGTGTAAAAAAAGTAACGTTGCACTAACTATGCATTGATGATGAGCGATAATGGTTCGACATCACAGTTCAAACTATCTAACGAAGATGAGGACTGAGTGATTCTTAAAATCTAAATCCAAAAAATAGTCAACGGCAATCACGGTTTACGCCTAGTTAGAAGAAAACGGCACTCAGTACATATAGACTCTAGACTAGAACTAGGACTAGGACTAGTGAGCAGTCAAGGACCGAGAAGATTCTACTCGCCGCTCCGTCGACAGCTGTACGTACACAGCGCTAATATAGGTTTTCCCGGTCAATTTCATACTTATGTCTCTCAAACCATAATGTGCATTCAAATTCACGCAGCGCACGCACGTAAAAATATTCAGGCATTCAAATTCAGAATCCGAGCGAACAATTTCATTTATGAGCGTTCTATTTCGTTTTCGTGAAATCAAATTCACGATTGGGCATTCAATTTCAAAATGCGAGCACCGACTTTCCTACTCGTGCATTCAAATTCATGCGATAGTCACGTGATAGTCCCAATGAGCTTGTTTGGAGCGTTCAAATTCATTTTTAGGCAATCAAGTTCCTACTTCGTGCAATCAATTTAACGAGGAAAATGGAGTAGACTTTTAAGAAAGGAAAAAGGGCCAACACAACCAATGAATGCTTGCATATAGTGTAATTAGGATTTTTTACATGTTCTACATTGTTCTCTGTTCATGTATTCTTTGTTTTTTATGTCAATAAATTTCAAATTGCAATGTCCAATCAGCAGTGCATAAAAACAACACAACGACTAGTAATCATATTCCTAATTGATGATGCTGCATGCTGACAACGCCAAAACACCAACCACATAATGACAATTCATCGATTTAAAACAAACTGACACACAATGATCTCACATAGTCCCGCCAAAGTACATCAATAAGACAGCAATACACAACAAACAACATGCAAAATGTTCATGTATCAGTTGCAATATAGTCCAAATTGTGCTTTTTTCCTCGAAAGTGTCAACCAACTCTCCGTATAATGCTCGTCTGTTGGCCTATACAGTGCCTAATTTTTGTTTGTTTGTTTAATTTTCTATCAAAGAAGATGGCTGGATAACCCATATTCAGCTGCAAAAGCTGATCTTCCATATGGGGTCCAGTTAGATGTTCTGCTCTTTGCGATGAATAAATGAAGTGGGATCTTTTACGTGTATGAGTTGTGACTCTCTTACACGTATGGGACCTCCATTTTATAGGTTTTCCCGGTCAATTTCATACTTTTGTCACTCAAATTCATTAATGTGCATTCAAATTCACGCAGCGCACGCACGCGAAAATATTCGGGCATTCAAATTCAGAATCCGAGCGATCAATTTCATTTATGGGGGTTCTATTTCGTTTTCGTGAAATCAAATTCACGATTGGGCATTCAATTTCAAAATGCGAGCACCGACTTTCCTACTCGTGCATTCAAATTCATGCGATAGTCACGTGATAGTCCCAATGAGCTTGTTTGGAGCGTTCAAATTCATTTTTAGGCGACCAAGTTCCTACTTCGTGCAATCAATTTAACGAGGAAAATGAAGTAGACTTTTAAGAAAGGGAAAAGCGCCAACACAATCAATAAAGGCTTGCATATATATAGTGTAATTATGGTTGTTTACAGGTTCTACGTTGTTCTCTGTTCACGTATTCTTTGTTTTTCATCTCAATAAATTTCAAATTGCAATGTCCAATCAGCCATCATCAGTGCATCCAAACAACACAACGACTAGTAATCATATCTCTTGGTGATACTGAATGCTGACAACGCCCCAACACCAACCACATAATCGTGATAATGACAATTCATCAATTTAAAGACAAACTGACACACAGTGATCTCACAGTCCCGCAAAAGTAAACCAATAAGACAGCAATACACAACAAACAGCACGTATAAAATGTTAAAGTATCAGTTTCAATATAGCCGAAATTGTTTTTTTTTTTTCCTCGAAAGTGTCAACCAACCATCCGCATTATGCTCGTCTGTAGGCCTATACAGTGCCTAATTTTTGTTCGTTTCGTTTCGTTTTCTATCAAACAAGATGACTGGATAACCCATATTCAGCTGCAAGAGGTGGTCTTCCATAATATGGGGTCCAGTTTGATGTTCTGCTCTTTGCGATGCATATGAAGTGGGATCTTTTACGTGCATGAGTTGTGACTCTCTTGCACGTGGGACCTCCATTTTATGTCCAATCCGAGGGACATGTGCCTGTATATTCCTATTTGCTAAGTGCGAGTTCAAAATTGTCAATGAACAGGTGGACCTCTACTGCAAAATAGATAATCATCATAAATCCCAATATATTCAAAGCCAAATGAGAAGCACATGCATACACGACTCCAAACTAACTAAATTCAGGACTTCTTTTAAATTGAATGCAGTTATTTGGAACATGGTTGCCTATTCACGAATTTGAATGACCGACGAGATTCCGTCGCCAGCTTGACATGAATTTGACTGCTCATTGATGAAATGCGTGCTCCTCTCTTAAATTTGAATGCTCCGATAGTGAATTTGAATGTTCCGATAGTGAATTTGAATGCTCCGATAGTGAATTTGAATGCTCCGACAGTGAATTCGAATGCTCGGATAGTGAATTCGAATGACCGGATTTTGAATTTGATTGCTGATTCAGTGCTGCGAGCGTGGAATGCGTGAAATCGAATGCTCGGAATAGGAACTTGAATGACAAAAGTATGAAATTGACCGGGAAAACCTATATGTCCAATCCAAGGGACATGTGCCTGTATATTCCTATTTGCTAAGCGCGAGTTCAAAATTGTCAGTGAACAGGTGGACCTCTACTGCAAAATAAATAATCATCGTAAATCCCAATATATTCAAAGCCAAATGAAAAACACATGCATACACGGCCCCAAACTAACTAAATTCAGGACTTCTTTTAAATTGAATGCAGTTATTTGGAACATGGTTGCCTATTCACGAATTTGAATGACCCACGAGATTACGTCGCCAGCTTGACATGAATTTGAATGCTCATTTATGAAATGCGTGCTCCTCTCTTAAATTTGAATGCTCCGATAGTGAATTTGAATGTTCCGATAGTGAATTTGAATGCTCCGATAGTGAATTTGAATGCTCGGATAGTGAATTCGAATGACCGGATTTTGAATTTGATTGCTGATTCAGTGCTGCGAGCGTGGAATGCGTGAAATCGAATGCTCGGAATAGGAACTTGAATGACAAAAGTATGAAATTGACCGGGAAAACCTATAATAGGCACAGCGTAAACGTTTAGTATGCAATACATACTAAACATACATGCCAGAACTTGAAGAAAGTCCAGACGAAAGTCCAGACTCCAAGGTCTAGCGTTGCCGCTAGAGGCCCTTGTGCTGCAGGCCCTGTTGTTTCTGTGCTGAATTTTGCAGGTAAGGCAGGTATCTGCTTTATGGATTTTCAATGTTTTTGTGGTCGAGATAAATCTCATGGTGGTCGTATTAACACCAAGGACTAACTTAGATCTAGTTTTAGTAGGACCCATACCTCGGAAGAGTGGCCCGACCACGTAGATACAAACAGTGCCACCGCTTCGCGATCCAAGCGCTGGTGTAGGCATAGTGCTAGAGTATTTCCGTATCCATGTAGATATCTCAAAATTCACTCAACCAAATTGCACCAAAATCACAAGAAGTATTTTATGACTCATGTCCACTTGCTCACGCTAATTGGAACCAAATCGCAAGTTGAGAAGCGTAAGTGAAGTTGTCGACTTCCTGTCGTCGCTAAAAACAATCTGCTCTGTACGACTATAAACAAGAGTGATCGCGGCGTAGTAGCCCTACTTGCCTGCGCACGCACAGACTGAAGTTAGCCATCTGATATCATGAGACAAATCTTTCAAGTAATCGGGAGCAGAAAATCAATTTATAAATTATTTGAGCTAAGTTGAATGAAAAATAAAGTTCGTAAATCACACAAATCGCTAAAATCATGACATTTTTTAATTTAGTTCCCGCGTAAATTCCCCGTTCGCACAGCACTAGTCGGCCAACTTCAGTTCTAGATTGTGCATATCGCGTTTACCAAGATCTCTCGCGAAGAGTGAGGTTTTTTTTAGTGACAATTTGAAATTCGGCGTCAATATTGATACTTCTCGATTACCGATTTCGTTCAAATATACGGTATTTTGAAATATGCTTAGAAGTATATCCTGTAATTTTGGTGCGATTCGGTTCAGCGAAATTTGAGACAGCTGCATGGATAGGACAGTACACAAGTGCCGCCTGCTAGCTAAATTGGGCCTAAGCGTCGTCTGCTACTCGGCACGATTTAACGCACGCGTATGCGAGGGCTGTAATCAGTGAAACATTTGGCACCTGTGACATCACAACATCCGGGCTCGTCAGCTCATTAGCATAATTCTCGCCAAAAAAGTTCCATTTTCAACATGAAGTTACGGGCTAAATCGTTATGAAATTTTGATTCTGTTTGCACCGCTGGGTCTTTTAGAATTAAAAGAACAACATATAAAAAAAAAAAAATAAAAAACCGGTACAATGCCCTTTTAAGTGCGGCCGAGGCGGTTTTGTGACATATTCAGCTTCTTCTTGAAACCCTTATATAATAGATATTTGCCAAGCTTGACATGTAGCGTAGCGTATTTATCTGATGATATGACCTCAATTTGTCTAAATGAGCACTGCCCCTACCCCTAGGTTGGGAGGAGATGGAGCCCCCCCCCCCCCCCCATCTCCGCCCCTTTAACTTGAAAGGGACCAAGACGAGGGGGTGGGGTCGTTCGGGCGGAATTCAGAATTTTATTGATAACCTTATACACATGAAAAACGGAATACATACTTTTTAAAGAAATTTTCTATACAACCAAGAGTAATAGAACACAATTTGTGACCGTGCACCTCAAAACGAATATAAAGTCGCACACAGTGATTTTGCGTGAGGCCTGAAAATAAGTGAAATGGGTCAACCTAGCCAAACTTGACTTTTTCATGTTTTCTGAAAAAGCGGGTCTTCTTTTACATTATGCTAAAATTTGGTATCATAAAACGGGCAGGAAAGTGTGTTTTTTTCAGCAGTTTATCTCGAACATTTTTGGTAGAATAGTGTGATTATGTGTGTCTTTAGAATCCCTTTTTCATTTCTGAAAAACCTTGTCCACACTCTTCACTTTCAACTCTAATAACTTTTGAAAGGATAGTGCTACTGCTTTGAAAGTTGGCATTAATTATGTACAGAATGGGTTAATGAGGCATGCTTAATTTCACTTTAATCTGATAATCCCTTCAGTGTTGTTACTCTGGTAGTTTACTTCCTGTTTTTTGTCCCATTCATCGCACAGCCAGCACGGTTTGGTAAAGATTAAGCGCTTGAATAGACACTATACTTCAGAGCTTCTTTTCTCAGTTCACACTTTTCCTGAGTTTGTGCTTTCTTTCCCATATTTAGATAGGTTAGGAGAGTCCATTTGATTTGAGTTATACATCATTTTAAAGCTTAAAGTCTGCTCTTTCAGAATATGGTCTTAACTAAAATGTCATGTCTGGCGACTTTTTGTTTGTTTTGAGGTGCAGGGTCACATTTTATCAAATTTTTAGAAGGTGCACTTATACTTTGAAAAAATTTCACGTCTCCTTATGACGTGGGGGCTATACCCTGGTCTTATCCCTAGCTTTTGGGAAGGGGAACAAATTGGACTTGTTGCCCCTTCGAACAAAGAGGGATTCTATTACCCTAGAGATGCTACCTCCCACATTCGGTGAAAATCCGTCAAAGATTTCTCAAGAGGATGCAGAATATGTGGAAATCCCCCCTCCTCCCCCTCACTCACCCCCATAAGGACACCCCTCGACCGCCACAATCAAACATAAAATACAATTTCAGGCATTAATGTCTCCATAGCACTAATTAAGCTCTATCTTCTCCGGTTTGACAGAAGAAGATAAAAATTTCAGAGTTTAGGGACTCCGAGGCTTCAACCGCCACCCTTTCGGCGGTGTGTGTGTGTGTGTGGGGGGGGGGGGGAGGGCGGGGGGGGGGGGGCGACTCATTTTACCAAATTAAGTGCATATTACCGTAAAAAGGCAATATGCCAATTTTGGTGAAAATCCGTCGTAGATTTTTCAAGAAGATGCTGAAAATGTGGAAAATTCCTCTCCTTGCCATCACCCCCCTCGATCTGGAGACCCCTTGATCTGTCATAACCAAACATGAAATTTCATTCATTAACGCCTTGTCTTCATAGCACTAACTTAGCTCTATCTTTATTGGTTTGACAGAAGAAGATTAAAAAAAAAAATCCAGAGTTTAGGGGCGCTGAAGCTTTAACTCCCCGCAGCCCCACCCCCTTTCGGTTACGTTAATGTCTTTATATAGCACTAACTCAGCTCTGTCTTTTCCGGTTTGACAGAAGAAGATTAAAAAAAAAAATCACAGATTTTTGGGATGTTGTAACTAAATGAACATTTCGTCCACGAAATGATAATATCGATAACGAAACAGTCATTTTGTCGACGAAATGACCGTGCTACACTTGGCACTCCATCATGTTTTTCTTCATGGTTTAAACCATGGTTTCATTTGTACCACCTTCGTGCATTGGGGCCATTATGTCGACATTATAATTTTATAATATAAAGGTATTTATGTTACCATGTAGAAGTTTATTTATAAAAAAACAGAAAAAACAAACAAAACTATAAGTCGCCATAGGGGAAAACATTTAATGATTATGATAATATACCGAGTCGACTTCAGGATTATACATGCATTACACACGTAGGCCTACAGGCCTGTGTTATATCGTCATGACGACATAATTATCATCCTACCAAGTTGAACATGAACCTTTATCGAAGCTGTCTGATGGGGAATAGGTATCATGCCAGGTATTGTGCACTGTATAGGACACAACAGAGAAATTATATTAGGGAGATATCTTCGTCGCGACGATATGAGACAAAAGATTGTCGCCAATCGTCCCCAACGATCTAAATTTTTGGCCTAATGTGCTCATTACTGCGCTCTTTTTGGCTCATCAAAAAAATCAACAATAGATGGTCCCGACGAGTCGGAACGAAGACGTCTCTTTTCGTCGCGGTTAATCAATTAAGGAGATCTTTTGTTGATCGGCGAGGCGTTTCAATGATTGTTCAAACGTCGTACATCGTCCCCGACGATTGCGTATTCAACTTGACTCACTGTTTTGTGAAGGGATTTGGTGATGGCTTCTTGTCGCACATCGTCCCGACGATTGACCATTGAATTTAAATCACCATTCCGTGGCGAGTTTGTTAATCCATAATAATTGTTCAAACGTCGCACTTATCGTCCCGACGATTGCTCATTCAACTTAAATCGCCGCTCGATGCTGAGGTTTTTATTTTTTTCTAACGTCGCGAGTGGTCCCGACGATTGCCCATTGAACCTGAATTGTCGTTCAATGATGCCACCGGGATAATTCATCTTCTATGAAGGCTTGCTCTTATGTTTGCCATACTTGTCTGTAAACAATGCAAAAACATCGTAACGAGATCCGATGGCTATCAGACTCCCGAAATTCTTGAATGAATCATGAAAAAAAAGTGACGAACATACATTATCATATCTTTCCACAAGTCCAGAGCTTGAAAGCAAACATCAGGCATCTATTTTATCATCGTACAATGCGGAGTTGAACATAATTGTTATTCATTTCCGATGGTCAAAGCAAATATCCGACATTAATATCATAGCATCTTTCGGAGCTGAATGTTATTGCTATTTACTTTCGAACGTAAAAGCAAATATCCGGCATTTATTTTATCATCATACGGAGTTGTAAATTATTAGAAGTCATTTCCGAACGTCAAAGCAAACATGCGATATTTATTTCATCATCGTTCATCATCGTATACGGAGTCGAATATTATTGTTATCCATTTCCGGACGCAAAATCAAATGTCTGACATTACTTCGACAGAACTTCGGTGGTACAGTATAATGGCAATTCGTCGGGGCGATATGCGACGTTTGAATACGTTTAATGTAACAATAATGTTTAATGTAACAAACCGTTGTCAAGAATAACTCTATTTAATATCTAAAATTGCGCAGTCCATTTTGATACATAATGTATATACTGAAAGTTAACGCAAAAGACGAAAATTGCAAAATCATGATTAAAGATTACAGGTAACAGTGTATCGTATAAGACTCGGTAACTTGTTATGATAACATCCATCATTGCACACTATTCCGCTGCTATCAAAAAGAAACTAATCCAAACATGTACAAAAGTACAGCTTCAGTATTGCAGTTTCATCAAATCAATGTGCTACCATGTTGATAAACTGTCCGCATTATATTCGAGGGGCAGAGAAGCATATTCACGGTGTTAAGCATGAAATAATATTGGTTGAGGTGATGATTCAGCTATTAGCCTTTTTAGAGATACAACGTACTCTGAAAAGAAAGAAATGTTAAAGAGCATACAATTCTGACAGGAAATCAAAGTTCATTTGGTGAAGATCGGTTTTGAAATGGTAGAGATATCCAGAAACAAAGTGAAACATAGCGATCCTTGTAAAAGGCGGGCACCTATATATCTCAGCCATTTGAAATCGCACTTCTCTTTGGGTTTTGGATTCATGATGAACCCTTCCTTTCATACTAAAAAAAATAATCATTGTCTGATGATGTCAATTACTATCGCAGTATTTCAAAGTGGAATGAATATCCCTACTAACTAGTTACATGACACAAACATAATGGTGTCTTGAAATTTGTTGTGAAGATGATAGATGAATGTTACAAAGAGATAGGAGGTAGAACATATCCTTACCGCATTCATGCAAGATTAATGATATTGTAGCAATAGTACCCCCCCCAAAAAAACAACAACAACAACAAAACAAAACAAACCAACCGCAATAATCATAATAATAACAATAACGATAATAATATACAAGGATATCAAGGAAGAGCACGGATGCAACTGGGTCCCTTCGCGGTCTTTACACGGATATCCCAAAAAAGTTGACACATTACATTTGCTTTTGCTTTTGATACTTTATTATTTTGGGGCGACATGCTTCCAGAGCTAAGTGATATGTAACAAGCACACCAGAAAATCTACAGCAGATTACATACGCATCTGCTTGTCGACATCGTCTTTTGGGGTTGTCCGTCCGTCCGTCCGTCGTTCTGTCCGTCTGTTCGTAATCAGTTTGTGATTTGTGATGTTCACATCTATTTTAAAACATTTTGACTTCTGAAGCAAAGAAAACCAATGTCAAACTGCTGTATATACAAGACTATTTAAATGCTTGCTTACTCGTGGATTTGTTAAAAATCGGTAAAATCTTGATATATCAGAATATGATTATGATATATCTATTGAAATTATATATATTCGATACAAAACGTTATCTAAGTACAGTTACTGATTACTACACAAAGGCAAAACAACCATAAGACGTGTTGCATCATGCGATAGTTGCCCCCAAAAACAGACGTGTGAAGTGCAGAGTACTTAGAAAATAAATGTCATTGTACTTATGATAATGATTTTTCATAAGTTTTGTTGAAACTCATTACGGTCGTGCTATGCAAGCCAGCTGTGTCGGTGCGTTGTGAATATTGCATGGGATCCTAACTCTTTTACGTTGTGTCTTTTGTTTTCTTTAATATTTTTTTTTTCACAGATTCAAGACTTGAGGTTATATTATACTGAAGATCATCAAGATTTCGGGCATAAATCATCAGCGGGAGGTGACTTTGCCCAGTGGGTGTGTGCTATGCCACGTCTTTCGAATTTCACTCTGTATTGCCCCTACTTGCCTGGCAGCTTCCTCTCAACAGCCGTTACCTCAGCATCATCCTGTCAGGTATGTAATCTGTTAGTTAGGTGCTTTTGGAATCATAGTACACCTCATTTCAAAAATAGTTAACCACAAGTCGTGTTTGACTTCCCGTGATAGTATTTTTTTTTTCTCTCGCAGATTGACATTTCAGTGAGGTGCTATACTTAAAATTGTGTGTAACCGTAGTCATCCCCAATGTTTAACCCTCAATTCATTATGAAAGATAGAACCGGTAAGGACACATCTGTTACATTGTTGATTTATTAAAAATGAACAGAATTTAGGGATATCAAGAAAACGAGAGAGTACAACCGGATTCCTTGTCTTCCTTGGCAGAGATTTCGACAAGACAAGATCTCAGTTATTCCTTTTTGGTCTTCATGGACCCTAAAAAGTCAATTTTTTATGAAGAAATGATCTCTCGGTGGCATTTATTAGTTTCTAGAATAAGGGGTAGCCTGTGATGCTACTGCTGCACAAAATAAAACAAAGTAAAATAAATTAACTTAATCCTCCTCTCTCTTCCCCGTATACTCATGAGTATCTAGTGCGGTGTGCGAATTGTGCATGCTTTATACGAGACTTTTCTTGACTCCAAAAGTGGATGAAGTCTTATTGGTTCAACCCTCAAAGATGTTATCCTTGTAATCACAACACAATGATTATAAAACGCTGACAACAACATTAAGGAAACAGAATACAGAGGAAAATGAAGTTTGAGGAGACCTCAGATGGGGAATGATATATAGCTAACTGGATTTAATGACTCAGTCAAGTGTTACATGGCTTGGTCTGGACACTCCTTGTCCTTTTTATTTGTTTTCGAAAACCATGAAAACAGGGTAGGCCTACCTATCATAGTATTCTCGATCCAGTAACAGATCATTAGCTGATCAGAAATGTCCCCATGAGTCCACTTGGCCCATACCATACCGATAACATGACACAATGTTGATATGAAGAGTTTGTTCGCAAAAACCGATAAGTCCATTTTTGAAGAGTTTGAAATACGGTCTCTGTTATAAAGTATAAAACAATACCTTATAAGCGATGTACTGGTCACTACATATAAAGGTACATTTTTGAAGTTATGGTTAAAAGAAGCAAAAAATTTCTTATTATTCTCTTTATTTTCTGACCTGTAATCGCAATTATCTCCATTTGGCAAATATGGACTTATCGGTTTTTTGGAACAAACTCTTCATATTATTCTTATATAAACTCACACACTTTAAATACATTAAACCATTAAGTTAGCGATACTCTCCTTGTGAATTATGTACTTCTTCTGCTCTCTTTGCTAAAATGGTATCCTGGATTACGACAGAGGGGAGATGTCGTTTTCATCAAACCTTAGTAAAAAAAAAAAAAATCACTTGACATCCGTGGTTTGGAATGCAAAAGTTAGATACATGCTCCATTCTTTTCATGAGCACTGTTCTCACGTATTTATGTTCCATCCTACATACTTCCTATTTAAAACATTTTTTTTTTTTTTTTAATCCTTTCATCACAAAGTGTAGCCGCGGCCGGAGGCATATGTTTTCGGGTTGTCCGTCCGTCCGTAATATTGTGTTTGGACAGCATAACTTGAGAACCGTTTTAGATGTATTTAGATGTATGACTGGACGAAGTTGTGCCTATGTACTATTATTGAGTGCCAATGTTCAATGTCAAAGATCAAAGATAAAAGGTCAAAGGTCAAGTTTTAATGCTCAAAATGTCACTATTTCCTCATATCTATGCAAGAGCCAAATGTGTTGTCTTTAAACCTAGAGTAAACATGTATTACGCCATTAAAAAAAATCTAGAGAAAGTTATGTGGTGAAAAGTCCAAAGGTCAAGTGAAAAGCTAAAATTTCACTCTTTTCTCCATATCTCGGAAATGTTTCCAAGTATCTTCTTGATACATATGCATGTGCAACTTGTTTTTGTACAGCGCACGTCAAACTTGTCAACTAGGCCTATCTCAATGCGCTCCTCTGTAAATCAACCTCATTCCGTTACGATTTGATGTTTTTAAATTGACTGCCGATTCAGTAGACGAGGTGTCCGATAGACAAAATATGATCTCGACAAAATTTATCTACAACCCCGTATATCAAACCGGGTGTGCACAATAAACGTTAGCATTGCTTGATTTATACATGTATTGTTACGGTCCCAGAGTTAGGAAAATTGGGACTCCACTTGAAAGTTGGTAGGGCAAGTCTTATGGGCGGACACATTAACTGAGAACATTGTTTGTATCTGTGGTTCTTCTTTTCCCCTTACCACGGACGAGCCCCCAAGAGTTTATCACCCCCAAGTAGACTCCCTGTCCCCAGACCAGACCACAAATGGTCATTGGTAACGGTCACTGTAGAAGACAGTCATTGCATACAAGAAGGTGATGAATGATGCTTTGATAATGTAAGAAATTAAGAGTGAGTGTTGAGGAGTATATCTTGGGACGCTGACTGGAGTAAAAGGCAGTCTTGGAATGAGCACTGGCTTGTCATAGTCATGTAATCTTGCGAGCTCGAATAAAAGACTACTTTTGAGACATGAACCATCGAAATGACTGGTTGCCTGGTTTCTTTTTGTGTACGTCCTTTAGAGTTTAACTCCAACTGTTTTGGGTACCAACTCGGCGGTCCCAACAATGGTGGCAGCGGTAAAGCGGTGATTATCTAATTTCGGACAAGACGCCATCTCGAAGCGACACGGCAAGTTTGCATGTGAGGAAGGGAGGAGCTAGGACAATGCAATAGCCGGCGACTTGCTTGAACTATGATAACCAGTATGAGATTTGCTAAATAACTCTCAACTCAAGGACATTGAACACGATGAAGGCCCTAACTCTCATACTGTTGATGGCATCAGTAGCTCTTGTGGCAGCCCATGCCCACAAGTGTATGAAATCATCGGAAAAAGGATCAATGGTTATCGTAGGTGTTTTCTCTGACACTGATGTGATCAGAGAAAAGGAGATGGGGAGACATATACATGGCCTTCTTGGGAAAACATTACCAAAGTCAACACAGAACTCTTCCACTCTAGAAAGTCATTTGAAAGCATTTGGATACGATGGTAGCAAATTCAACTTCGTCATCAAGGATTTCATGACCCAAGGCGAGGACGTCAGTCATGGATATAGCACTGATGGAGGCAAGCTAGTGGCGACGGGTTCGATGATGACAACAACTTCTGCTGAGCTACTTCAAGTCTGGTTGCTGAGTATGGCAGGCGCTGGCAGGAACATGGACGGATCATATCATAACTTCGTCATCGCGACTAAGGATACACATTTGTTGGACAGGAACACATCATCGGATAGACCCGGCACATATCACCATGGCAACGGGGAGGCAGCGACCATATACGACCATCCACATGACTAGCGACTATGAGTGCGACAGAGAATCAAGACAGCCAAGAATCGAACGCTGGGGCCAAGAATACACCTCATACAGGCACATGAAGGTCTAACATTGGACTCGGGAACTGGTATTGTATGTGCTCATTCTCCGTCAAACATTGTTTGGACCAAAAAGTTATTGTCATTATGTTTCACATCATTATACACTCAACCCTGGTGTTGTAGCTTAACTGCACACATATCTTTAATGCAAGCAAACTTTTGTAGAGTTCCTTTCATTCTATGACTGTGTGCTATTGTCAGTTTATGTTAGTTTTCGATATTCTGTAGAAACTGCGTGGAAGATTTTGCGCATAAGGTTAAAAATGAAAAATGGTGAAATTGGCACGAGGAAGATGAAATTCAAACCCACTGGTCAGGGTTGTCAATAAGATGATGATGAAGGTGCCTAAAATGAAGAATAAGAGGAATAATTCAATGATGCGCATTGTTGTTCAGATGTGTATGTTGTTAGTGGTAATTTGCCCTGCGACTCCGACAAAGTCGCCATAGCTGAAATTTTCAGGCAGCAATGATCCAACGTGTAACAGCATACATATAGGAATATAGCGACAGATTATCGAAAACATACATGTAGCGAGAGGAGTGTTTACACAGTTTAAGTGGAGTGTAAGTCTTTCATGTCGATCACACAAAACTCTGGAAGATAAGCATTAATCGATCACCGTTGATCACGGTTTGGCTAGAGTTGAAAACTCTTCCCGATATTTAACGAATTTTGTGGGTGTAAGGAGGCTATATTGCCCTGCGTCTCAGAAAAAGACGCCTCGCTGGATGGAATTTCAGGCAGCAATTGGTTCCTGATCGTACGAAATTTGTTAGATAATGGCCGAAGTTGCTTTATTTGTCGTAACACGTAAACTGAACGATTTGTTACTAGAAAGATAAATAATGTTCAGCTGTTTGTGATTAGACAGATTAAGTCTCAGCCAAAAGTGGTCCACCACGACAGATTGAAGCAGTACAACCTTAGTAGTAACTTTCCAGATTTGGTTCCCAAAGTACAAGTACACGTAGAGGTTCGCAGTATTTCATTTGATTTAAGCTTATATGTGTGTGTATACTTGTAAATAGAGTTATGATTGTCAGTCGGCTCTGATGAACAACGTTTTAACTTTGTTTTAGCTTAGATCATGCCAAAGTACTGCAGAAAGACTATGAGTGATGGAGAACTGTAAGGAGAACTAACACGTTAGTTTTATTGGCTCTCCCTCCCTTCGCGTGCCCACTGCACACATTTTTTTCCTCTCTCAGTCAATGGACTGCAAAGGGTCACAGGGGCCATGGCAAATGTTTTACGATGTTTGGAGGATTTCTTTTTTTTTTTTCTTTCTGCCGCCTCTGATTGTTGTGACTGGCCATTATCGTTGCGTTATGTGATGGTGGACGCTGTAAGAATGCATTTTTGTTTACTGCTTGATTAATGTCTTTTCGGTGACTAAGATACTGTAGTAGTATCGTAGTCATGATCGCTCTATGTGTCATGAGAACAGTAAGTCCTGTTCAAAATGTTAGTTGTGTATTTTTTTCATTACCTACAGGCAATAAGCGATGTAAATTCATGAGCCTACAGGAAAACGAACATGTATCCATTTTTTTTTTGCTTTTGTTGTTGTTGAGGCAGTCTTTTCCCCTCTCTTCCCCCTTCCTCTCCCTTTCTATTTTTACCTCTGTCTCCCCCATTCTCTATGTAAATTTGTATTTCTTCCTCTCGCTCATTAGCTGTGCCATTTTTTTTTTCGCATTGTGATTATATGAATGTAATTTGACGTTTTTACCAATGCTGTGTTGTATGTTAAAGGAAATCGTCTTGCCTTTGTTTGATCATCCATCTTGTAAAATGGATAGTCCATTTTGTTTGATTTTTCCATCTCGTAAAATGGATGGTACTGGCATTCTAGTTTACAAACCCTGATGGAGGTGCTCCGTATTGTGTATTAGTACAGTCTTTTCTTTTAATTGTTTTTATTGCAAAGACGCTGCTCCCTTCCTTTCTTCGGATTTTTCAATGTATCCTTCACCAATTCATCTCACTCTGTTTGCATTTCTATCTCTCGTTCAGTTCTTCCACTTCTTTGCTCTCTTTGCTGAAAACCATCCTTTTCTTTATTGTAGCAGCACTATTATAATTTGCTGATGTGTTTCATTTTGTTTTAGCTTGGGCACGAGCATTGTTACAGTGTAGAGTTACTCGTTTTGTTGATGTACATACAAACTGTTGTTACTGATGCGCATGACACATGTTGGATACTTTGAGTTTTTATTTCGGAGAAATGGGTTTCCCCATTAATTTTACCGCTCAGTTCCCTCCGCTTCTCTCCCTTCCTTTCCTCTAGCTCCCCTCCTCTGTTTCTCTCTCTCCTGTTCCTTTCTCAATGTTTTTCCTCTATTGAGCGTTTGATTCGTCCACAAGGGGTGCGTTCACTGACCAATCAGAGTAGCTAATTCCACTCTCCTTGGCATGAGCCTGCACAGGATAGGAGGTTACATGAGGTCAGACTTGAGGCATGTGCCTGCTCCATAAACTTGGGAAAGATAACTCTGAGATGTATTTTGATAATGTCCAGCTACATAATTCCGTCATCTGCATGGTTTGTGCCCGACTTCTGGTCTGAGTAATAGACAAGGAATTCTAGTAGGCGGGTGGCCATAGACGGTCGGCACCTGTCTGCACTGTCCATCATGCATTTGGTGTGGTCATTATTATGTTGTTTTTAAAGTGATTTTGTTTCCTGTCTCCAATAGGGGAGATGTAATTCTGTGCCATTTTTTTCCTTCAGCCGGTGTTAGCGTTCTTTGTTTCATTTTCCAGTTTGTTCTAATGTCATGAAGTGTGAGTATGCGTAAGCTTATACATGTACGCAGAATAGTTAGTATAGATTTTCGTATCTGTTGTCAGAGGTATAGCATAGATTTTTATGAAACATATGTCTCTCTTGTATTAAGGTCATTGTGTCACTACTTCTTTTCTGTTCCTTAAAAAAAAAAAAAACTTTTTTGAGTAGGTTCGTCAATGTTTACAAAAAAAAAACATATTTCGCTATGATTTGACATTTATTTACAATTCCATATAATTGTAAGGTTCTTTGGGGTCAAAAATTTGATGTGTCGTTAACACATTTCTCTCTCGCATTCTGGTATTGCGGACAATACCTCTTTTTCAAAGGGGGGAAGAGTGTTACGGTCCCAGAGTTAGGCAAATTGGGACTCCACTTGAAAGTTGGTAGGGCAAGTCTTATGGGCGGACACATTAACTGAGAACATTGTTTGTATCTGTGGTTCTTCCTTTCCCCTTACCACGGACGAGCCCCCTAGAGTTTATCACCCCCAAGTAGACTCCCTGTCCCCAGACCAGACCACAAATGGTCATTGGTAACGGTCACTGTAGAAGACAGTCATTGTATACAAGAAGGTGATGAATGATGCTTTGATAATGTAAGAAATTAAGAGTGAGTGTTGAGGAGTATATCTTGGGACGCTGACTGGAGTAAAAGGCAGTCTTGGAATGAGCACTGGCTTGTCATAGTCATGTAATCTTGCGAGCTCGAATAAAAGACTACTTTTGAGACATGAACCATCGAAATGACTGGTTGCCTGGTTTCTTCTTGTGTACGTCCTTTAGAGTTTAACTCCAACTGTTTTGGGTACCAACTCGGCGGTCCCAACAGTATGTTCTCCGTATGCAGTATAACAAGAACCTGAGTCGAATACAAGTAAGTAGGGTGTAGGTTTAGTGCAGTGCAGTGCCAAGTCACACAGCTAGGTGATAATATATTTGTGAGCATCATGACACAATTATGTAAAGCAGAGGTATAGTATTATGTCCTAATACATGTAGCAAGTATTGGAACAGTGACAATCTTTTGCTGGAGTACGTATCCTGTTCATCAAAATAAAATTAGTAGTAGTAGCAGTAATAATAATAATAATAATAATAATAATAGAAATAATGAACAACATACACACATTACATATATTATATTGTGTATCAAAAAGGTCCATAACCGCTAACATGGCCATGTCGGCGATAATTTCTCACTGCCACAAAGGCTAACCCATTATTCATTTTTCTCTCGTCATATTCAAGAGATGGTTTTCACTGTGAACTGTGTGTTGAATATGAACAAAGAAAATGGACTGTGTGGGTTGGCCTTTTTTCCCCTTTATTGCCAATATGATGAGCATCTATTTTTTTTTTTTTTTTGATTTTGAGAATCCGTCCGTAAACACTGGTTTTAAAGGGTGGGGATCGAAAAAGTCTTAGTAGTTCTTACCCTGTTAGTATAAATTTGCCATGATATCTTTGAATGATTTTAGTATTTGATCAAAATCTCTGCACAAATTTAGACAAGCAGGATGAATGGCAAAAGTTTATTTGGATAACCGGGTCAGCTGACCTTTTTTTTTCGACACTTCTTAGTCTTTATTTGAAAACAGAGTACATCTTACTGTCTTCGACCCAGTAACTGATCACTTGCTTAATCAGGAGAATCCATGATTTCACTGGTTATCATATCGATAAGAGATAACAATGACAAATTAGAACAAATATACAAATCCAGTCACTTCAAAATGCGTTGGCCTTTTATTTTTCTATTTTTTTCATTACGCGCCTGATGAATAATTTTCAAGCATACTTTTATCTGTACTGGTAACCAGGAATAGAACAGGGAGTACAATTCGTTCTCATCAATCTTTAATCCGTTAATAATAATTGGATCTAATGTTTGTGACTTGAAATGCGTGCACGTACTGGTGTAAGGCATATTCGAGTGTTATTCGTTTTTATGTACTCTTTTTTCGTCATGCATTCTCGCTAATTTAACTCTATTTTTATTGTTGTTATTTTCTCTCTTTTTTCTCCACAGATTCAAGATCTGCAGTTGCATCTCAACAAAGAGCAAGAGGATTTAAAACGTCAGTCCTCAGGAGGAGGTGACTTGGCCCGATGGGTGTGTACTATGCCAAGTCTACGGAAGTTCATGCTGTCATGCCTCTTCTTGCCCGATGGTTTCCTCTCAACAGCCATTGCTTTAGCATCATCCTGTCAGGCATGTAATCTACGTCCTTTGCTTTTGGGCGTCGTAGAAGGCCATACGTGAAAACGGATAAGGCAAATCATGATTTTCTTGAAAGATAAAATGATTCATATATTTCTATTTCTAGCAGATCGACAGCACTGTGACAGAACTAAGGTTATTTGTAACTAGTCTTCTTCATCTGTTATCCCTTGTTAAGGGTACTTTTGTTGAAATGAATGTTTTACTATAAACAGAATACAATAAAAAAGAACGAGATCTGACACCTGGCCTTTTACTTTCTGGTAAGTCGAGGCGACGATATTTCACATCTTCCGATTTTTTTGTTTGTTCTGGGAACCACTTTTATTTTTTCTCTCTCTCTCCGTCTCTCATACCTCTCTTACCGCCATGATTAACATCGTTTACGTACGACCACTCTTGACCCAAATAAAATCTACTTAAGTACGTTTGTACTATTGCATCAGATCACATTTCTAGTTTGAGGAGATAGATTATACGGACATGGAATAAACAGAATAAACATACTCTCCTATACTTGAACCACTGGCTGTGCTCACCCTCCGTATATTGTTTAATTTATCTTTTTAGGTGAAACATTATTATTTTTTTTTTAGTACGGAAATAAAACAAACAAATAAAACAAACAAACATTGGCAATATTCCAATCTTAACTCACACGTTTTATATAAAAGTGTATTGAATTATTACATTTGTGGTTGATGTCTTAATATATTACATTGTATTAGTCGGAACATTGTCCAGTCACAAACTGCAAGTGGTATCGTGAAACAGGACAGGGAGCAGATTTTGGTATAATAGATATCGTTTGACCTTCTTTCCATGACTAAAATATATGTAAACCATCAGGACATTTCACAGGCTTCTCTATCTATAAATCAATTATTGGTCTTATGTACGTACAAATGTATCCAGTCCTTCAGAAGAATTGCTTTTTTTTTGCTCCTTGTTTTTCAACAGATCCGCGATCTCGTGTTTAATTTTCGCAGAATCTTTGGTGATTCTAAATCTCAATCTCATGACGATTCTCAATATGAATCATCGCTTGGAGGAGACTTGGTGCGCTGTGTGTGTGCCTTGCCAAATCTTACGAAGTTTAGTCTGTGGTGCCGCTACTTGACCGATGATTTCCTCTCAGCAGCAGCCGCCTCAGCATCATCCTGTCAGGTATGTGATCTTTAACTATCGAATCAATTGCTTATGGTGTGTAACAGTGCCCCTCTTTTGTCAAATGACTGACAGTGTATTATTTGTTTTTCCTTTGTTTGTTTGTTTTTTGTAGTACAATATTGCTGGGAAATCTAGAATATGCCAGTCCTAGATTCTAATTCATCTTTTGTTGATTGTTTGTGAACAAAGTCTATTCAGTCATTCTCGTTATTTCCAATTCGAATTCTAGCGATAGTTTTCGTCAAATTTCCTTCAAATTAATCTCATATATTTTCCGTTGTGATTTCTTTGGTTATTTGATTTTTCACTTTTTCCACATCAAGGAGTGACAACACACGTGTACTCCATCCACTCACAAAAAAATAAACAAAACAAAACATAGACACACACATAATCACACCCTAATCAGTGTACATACGGAGACAAACATAATTATGTACTCTTACACAAGCGAAGACAGGGGTGACCCATGATTTCGAGGCACATATGATGAAAGACAATTGAGTATATGAATATAAGAACGACCCAAGTCCATGGAAGACCATTTCGAGTAAACTTAAAAAAAACTTCATATCTTATTTATTTGTCCAATAATATTCTATTTAACTGTGACGGGAAGGCAACATTGTATATACAAATTAGAACATATTATTATCATGACAATTAACATTTACATTAATTGTGGAGAGGCCATTTTGTGTGATGGACTTGGGTCGTTCTTTGAATCACAATATGGACTTGGGTCGTTCTTTGGTTCATATACATGATATTCTGCTATAGAGATAAGAGAAGGATGAGAGAGGGCGCTATAATGTGAATGTAAGAATGACCCAAGTCCTTCATTTTTACATTGATATAATATTTAACTCATTCATTTCTGGCACTTCCGGGGGTAATTAGGATTTATTATTTATACACAAGATGAGTCCATGCATAAGCTACAATTTCCCATGTCAAACTGAATTTGGCCAAAAATTGGACTTGGGTCGATCTTATATTCATATCTTCAATTTACATGTGTAGAGGTCTCTCTCATTGATAATAAATTTAGTATATTGAAAGACACTGTGCTTTTCTGCTGTTGTCCATGTATGAACAAAGATAAATGCGAGATTTTGACAGTTTCCAGGAAAAGAAAAACAGTGCCACTCGTTTATCATCTGAACAACGCCCTTCTCGAATCTGTTGAATTCGTGAAGTACTTTGGTGTAACCATCACTTCTGATTTGAAGTGGACCGAACACATCAACAATACTTTCAATAAAGCCAATAACGTCCTTGCATTTCTAAGACGCAATCCTTCCCTTAAAATCTGCTGATGTCAAAGCCGCAGCTTACAAAACGTTGGTTCTACCAATTGAAGAGTGTGCTTCCTCTGTTTGGGATCCATCTTCCAAGAACCTCATCCACAAAGTGGATATGGTCCCTAGAAGAGCTGCGAGATTCACTCTGAATCGCTACCATAATACCTCAAGAGTCACTTTAATGCTGCAAAACCTTGATTTGGCCACTCTGGAACAGGCTAACAATTATGTACAAAATATTGAATTGAATCTCATCATGAATGAGTGACCGTGTGTGAACGTGTGTGCCTCGGTGCTCCGCCAACCGTGTACTTCTGAATAGGAAAAGCGGCCAAGAACTGAAATGTCGGGAGCGAGTAGACGACAACGGCGCAATGAAAAGCCCAAGCCCGACGGACCCCCGGGAGCAAATCGTAACCTGGACCCTGAAAAAGCCGCTGAAATTCTGAAAGACGAATGTGACTGGGAAGATTCAGACCTAACGTCCGCCATTCAATCGGTCATTGAAAATCTCCTCACGGACTCGACCTTCGTCCAAAAGCTTGTGAACTCCATTAAATCGAAGCTGCTCCATGATGTACATGAATCTCTGTGTGACGAGGTGAAGCGGTCGCTAAACTTCGAAATTGAGACTCGCGACTCCAAGATCGCGGCGCTTGAGAAAGAGGTCAAAAGTCTGAAATCAGCCATAGACGACTCGGAGCAATACTTCAGGCGGAACTGTCTGATATTCGCTGGGGTGGAGGAGAAAGATGGCGAAAGTACAGACGTCATCATCAAGGACATCTGCCGAAACGAGCTCGACGTCGAACTGGACGATGGAGACATCGATCGGAGTCATCGCCTGGGATCTCCTCTGCCTGACGGTGGTCCAGACAACCGGCAGCCCAACATACCTTCTCGACGAAAGAAACGGCATCGGAACATCATTGTGAAATTCACGAACTACAGGATCCGTGAAAAGGTCTACGGCGCCAGGAGGAAACTTCGCGATTCTTCGTCAGCCATCCCCGTGTTCATCAATGAAAACTTAACGAAAACGCGGTCGAATCTCTTCTGGAGGATAAAGGAAGCCATCAGGAACAGAACCCACCAAATATGGACACAAGACGGTGTGATCATCGTCAAAGACTCCAAAGGCGGACGCACGAAGGTAACTCGAAGAGAGCGATCTTGCCAAACTGTCCGACTTGAACGTCAGTTAAACTTTACCCGAACAAGTGTACAAACACTTTGCAGTGTAAAACAATTTTTCATTCAACTTTGTGATAGGCCTATATTATATATTTTGTATTGTTAAGTCCTCATTTGGTGTGTATTATATGGTCATCTTATACCCGTGCGCTCTCTGTAAACAATCAGTTAAATGTAATCAAAAGGCTTTGTTATGTGTACTGTGTAATGAATGGGTACATACAAAATGCGCAGGTATATCAAAACAAGTATATGACGACCCCACTGAAAATTTCGTGAACTGGCAATGCTCTAAATGTCTATTTTCTCATCTACCGTTTTGTTGTGATATTTTCCCAGAAAACCATGAGAGTGCAACTGCACACAACACTGGGCAGGAAAATGAACGCAAACTTAATTCTGAACAAAATTTTGATGATAAATTTCCAGGAGGGAGAGGAATGAAGGTAGCACATTTGAACATACGAAGTTTGCGAAATAAAAAGGATGAGTTAAGACATTTTTTAAAACACTCTCCCTATGATCTGATGTCGCTCTCAGAAACGTGGTTAGAAAAAGATTTATGCTGTAGCACGGTATTGATTGATGGTTATAAATTTGAAACAAAAAACAGAGAGGGATACGGAGGGGGAGTTGGATGCTATATTCGTGAAGACATACCATACACAAGAAAATCTGAGTTAGAACAAGATGATTTAGAAATTCTATGGATTGAACTGAAGCCTAGACATGAGACTAGCCTCTTAGTAGGTGTAATATACAGACCATCTAACAGCCCTGTGTCTTTTTTTGATGTATTGGAAAACCATCTTGATAATGTCACCTCTGTTTCTGATAGAATTGTATTACTCGGGGACTTTAATTGTAACATGTTAACAGTCAATCCCCTGTCAAAGAAACTGAATAACTTGTGCAGATTGATGGGATTGCAACAACTAGTTCAAGAACCAACTCGAGTAACCCCGAATAGCACCACCTTAATTGATCTAATTTGTGTTTCAAATTCCTTTGGAGAATTACAATGTGGTGTTCAGTCAATAGGCATCAGTGACCATTCGTTGGTATATGTGTTGTTAAAGGCTATATCTCCAAGATTAACTCCTAAAATTTGTTGTTTTCGATCATTTAGAACTTTTGATGAAAACGCTTTTTTTGTGTGACATAGAAGGTATAAATTGGAATGATGTGTTTCTGCCACAAGACGATGTAGACTCAAAACTGAAAAAAAATGTATTTTTGTTCTCAAAGCTGTGTGATAAACACGCTCCATATATAACAGTTCGTAAGAAACTTAAAGGATCACCCTGGATAAATAGCCAATATCTGGAAATTGCCAGAGAAAGTGATTTTAATAAACGGAAATTTAACAGAACAAAGGATTTGAAGTATTGGGACCAATACAAGTATTTCAGAAACAAAGCTAACAATATGAATAAGAGGTTAAAGCGAGCATAGTATCGTGATCAGCTAAATGATGTCAGCAATGATCGGAAAAGGGGATGGAAATTTTTGAATGAATTATTACCTGATGAAAAGAAATCGAGTACTGTACTGTGTTAAATATTACGGTAGAAGATGAATTAGTAACCGACCCCCATAAAATTGCAACCGAGTTCAATGTGATGTTTAGTAACGTAGGAGAATGTGCTCGTGAAAGTAATTCTGATGAGACACAGACTAACTATTCTCGGTTATACAGTTTAAAGCAGGCACAATCTAGGCTAGATTTGTTTTTGAGGATATTTCTGTTGAATTTTCTTTGAAGGAACTGAGCAAGTTAGATTGTACTAAGGCTGTGGGGTCTTGATGATCTGCATCCCAGACTATTGAAAATCAGTGCTCCTTTCATAGCTACGCCCTTAACTCACATCTTCAATCATTCAATTCAATCTGGTTATTTTCCATCGGACTTTAAACTTGCTAACATTGTTCCTATCCCAAAAAGTAAATCCTCCAACGACGTGAACAATTTCCGTCCAATATCCCTTTTATCCGTGGTTTCGAAAGTGTTTGAAAAGGCGATTCATTCACAGCTACTTAATTACTTGGACAAAGAAAAGCTTCTGTGTGATCGTCAGTCGGGCTTTAGACCAAAGCATTCAACTTGTACGTGCTTAACCGAGTTCTCCGACCTTATTTACGATAACCTCGATAAAGGGCGATTGACAGGTGCAGTATTTTTAGATTTGAAAAAGGCCTTCGACACTATCCCACATGATCTTCTGTTAACGAAGCTGTATTGTTTTGGTATTAAAGAGGTGGAGTTGGCATGGTTTGAATCTTACGTAACAGGTAGACAACAATGTGTCACATTTAGGGGAGTGACGAGTGATTTTCTTCCAGTCTATGCGGGGGTTCCGCAGGGATCCATTTTAGGTCCCCTACTATTTTGTATGTATATCAATGATATAGCTTACATTCCTCTTCACCCCCAAACAAATATATCCCTTTGTGCAGATGATACTGCCGTCTTTTCCTCAGGGTTTGGCGTGAAGTCAGTGCAAAAACAGCTTCAAACAGATGTACATGTGTTAAGTAAATGGTTTATGGAAAATAGAATGGTGGTTAATACAAACAAAACAAAAGTAATGTTATTTAAATCCCGAAAGAAAAAAGAGTTTCTCCGAGTTAGAAATTACCATGAACGAGAGAAGACTTGAGAATGTTACAAAGTTTAAATACCTCGGTGTGACGGTTGACCAAAACCTCGACTGGTCTCCTCAGGTAAATGAAGTTATAAGAAAAGTTTCGTATGTTACAATGTGTATACGTAGAATCAAGCATTGCTTAACAAAAGATATGTTAATTCAATTATATTATTCTCTGATTGTCCCTCATATTGATTATTGTTGCACTGTATGGGGATCCTTAACTAAGAAGAACATTCATAGACTTCAAATATGTCAAAATAAATATTCTCGTATGGTATTAAATGCAGATTATAGAACATCAACAGTTAGCTTATTAGATACACTTAAACTGCAATCCATTGAAAAGAGATTAGAATATCAGTATTGTATATTGGCCTATAAAATAGTTAATGACGCAGCCCCATCTTATCTTTGTAGCCTTCTATCCCGACGTAATGTTATATATCCTACTAGACATGTCCTAACAAATCAGTTATATTTACCTAAGCCAAAAACAGACAATAAGAAACGTTCCTTCTCATACTCCGCTTGTAAAATGTTCAACTCACTACCAATTTCCGTTCAATCATCCCCTTCATTACCAGTTTTCAAGAAACGCCTCCGGCTTCACCAGTCTATCTTTTGATTTATTCATTATTTCATATGACCACCACTTGTATTATGTCGTACTATGTTTTCATTTGTTGTTGTTTTTTCTATTTGTATATATGTTACCCGATATCATTTGTAATTCGTGTTTGATTTTGTAACCTTTGTATGTGATACAGGGCTCCCTTGCAGAGCAGGCCATTGGGGCTCTGAACGGGACAACCCTGCTTTTAAAGAAAACATGAATAAATAAATAAATAAATCGAATTGAATTGTATTGAATTTATTTCCAATTTCCATGACAACATGAACAAAAGACATGATACTTAACATTGACACACAAGTAAAAATGCAAATTACATAAACGGTTGCAAAAAAAAAAAAGACAATATGAATGGCAAATGGATGGATCTCCAGAAAGTAATGAAATAACTTATAACTTGAAGATCCAACAATAATCATAAAGTATAAGTTCTTAAAAAAACACACACAAACAACGGGTGCAACATACATTGACATGCACATCAAGAACATTGAGACATTTGTACATAGACACACACACACACACACACACGCACACAATAACTTAGCCTGATTTAAGAAATTTTATCTAATTATCTGTTATAAACTTTTGTAATGAATATCTTTACATCTTTACTTTAAAACTTTTAACAGCACTGCATTGTTTGATATTCTCAGGTAACATATTATTCCATAAATCAGGTGCTCTGCATATGATATTAGAGTTTGTAATGAAGACCTTCCATATTGCACACGAAAATCATTTGCACATCTTGTATTATAATTGTGAATTGACCTATTTTGCGCAAACAAATTATCAAATACTTCTGGTAACATATCATTAGTATATGAATGCATAAAACAAATCACTTGACAATCATAAAGTAAAAATACTGGCAGTATATTCAATTCATAAAACAATGGCTTTGTATGGCTATCATAATTATGAAGACTTTGAAATGATACGTACTGCTCTTTTCTGCAATAAATACTTACTACAAGCACCCCAAATAATAATATTATATAACAAATGAGGAAGAATTAATGAATGTCACAGGAGAAATGTATTTGGTTTTTTGTTTCTATTTTATTAGAATATATGTTGTGATGCGCCTTGAACAAGGCTAATACCAATAAAAAAGAGGTCGGCAGCAAGTTATCGCTCTCAGATCAAGACATGGCTTCCCAATCGTGGTCTTTTGCAACATTGTTGTGATGGTTTGGGTGCGATCTGCCAGGAATGGAGCGGAACATTTTGATTGTCATGATGTGGTGATTGGGTTGAGTCGTGACAAATTGGGACCTTGTCCGGGAAAATGAACAGACAAGCCGTTTTCTTTCGCATGTTCCATGCGGATTGTGGTGAGGACTCTCACGTCTGGTTGTACACGTGTGCTGTAAGTACGTAGTGTATAGCGTCGATGGTGTATAGGCTCATGTCGTATCGGGCCTATGTACCTGCTTGCATGTAGGTTCTGTTAGGCCTCATGCGTTTTGGTGAGGACTCTCACGTTTGGCTGTACACGTTTGTTTTTAGTATGTAGACAAGTGTATAGCGTCGATGACAGGCTTATGTATTGGGCCTGCATTGTTTGCATGTTGGTTTTGACAGGCCACATGCGTTTTGGTGAAGACTCTCACGTTTGGTTGTGCACGTTGTGTATAACATTTATGCTGCGTAGGCTTTGGCAGTCATTGACTGTGTTTGTAGTTTTCAGACTACATTTTGTGTGAAGGCCTAGTGCAGATTTTGGTGAGGATTCTCACGTTTTGGACGTTTGTCGTTTTTGCATGAAGGTCTTCTGTAGACCGATTTGGGTGAGGATTCTCACGTTCAGTTGTGTGCGTATATAGTGCATAGCGTGGGTATTGCGCATTGGGCTCGCACGTGTTTTGTAGTCGCAGACGGTCGGTCTAGCGCGTCGTGTGTAGGGCTAGTGCAGTTTGTGAGTGTGCGTATGCTGGATGTGTATGTGTGGGGGCTTGCGTACACATTGGCTACGGGTCACGCCGAATTTTCTGGAAGATTAGCCTCGGTTAAAGGCTTTGATATATTTTCCTTAGTTTGCACAATCGTGCTATGTGGTCGTTTGTAGTGAGTGTGTATACTCATTCTATGTCCTTAGATCACATGCTAATGTGATGCCGTGGTGTTCTGATTGTATGCCTGATTCGAAGGCTTAGGGATTTTGATGTTTTCTGCTTATCGTAGAAAATTTTTGCCTGTTCTGCGCGTGTGACTGGGTTCATGCATACATGTGTACTCATATGCAGTGCATTTCTTTTGTTAAGGCTTTGTAGTTTTGTGAGGATTTGTGACTTCTTGCAAGTTTTGATTTTGATATTCCCACAATGGCTGATGTAGTGCAGAGCTTTGTTGATGAACCCACTCAGGAAGGTTTTAATAACCTGAGGAAGGCAGAACTGGTGGAAGTTGCTCGAATTTTAGAAATCCCGATCAAAACATCGGATCGAAAAGCAGAGATCAAGGACACAATTTCGGAGTTTTTTACCAATACTGGTATTTGGCCTGCCTCTTTGTCAGAGGATGAAGCAGGGACAGATGATGGTGAAATTATCACACCTTTGGTAACCCCTGCAGAAAGTGAATTGAAGAAAATTGAGATCCAGCTTCGGATGAAGCAGCTGGAAGTCGAGGCAAAGAAAATAGAACTCGAAATCAAGTCAATCGATGCAAAATCGAATGAACCTTCTTCCGGCAGTTCAGCAAAGTCATCAAAATTTGATGCATTAAGGCAATCTCAATTGGTGCCGAAATTTCGTGAAGACCGGGTAGAAGAGTTTTTCCAGCACTTTGAAAAAGTGGCTGTGAGTTTGGAATGGCCCAAGGAAGTGTGGCCGACATTGATACAGAGCTCGCTGGTAGGGAAGGCCCAAGAGGTCTATGCGTCTCTCACTATCCAAGAGTGTTCTGACTATGAGAATTTGAAGAGTTCCGTGTTAAGGGCATACGAGTTGGTGCCGGAAGCCCACAGGCAACTGTTTCGGAATTATAGGAGAAGGGATGATCAGACATTCGTTGATTTTGTGCAACACAAGCAGACCCATTTTGAACATTGGTTAAGGTCGTCTGGTGTTGATGATTTCCACAAACTGAAAGAGTTGGTATTGTTAGAGGAGGTGAAGAGGTGTGTTCAGCCAGATCAGCGGCAGTACCTGGAGGAAAGGGAAGTGAATGGTGCCAGGAGAGCTGCTGTCCTCCTTGATGAGTATGTGCTTACCCACAAGGGTACTTTCAAACTTTCTTCAAGCAAGAAAGGAGGCCAGGGTGTGCCAAGAAGAGGAGCTGTTGCTCCAAGCATTCCCAAGCCCGATCTTGATCAAAAGCCGAACAAGGCTTGCTTCTATTGCAAGAAGGACGGACATGTGATGTCAGCTTGCTGGAAGTTGAAGAAGAAGCGAGAAAAAGAGGGGATTAGCAACCCCAAAGCATTGCCAGATGCTTTTGCTATCACTCGCACAGAGCATCTGCCATCGTTTGAACGGGTGGCAGAGAATTACAAACCTTTCATATCTTCAGGGTATGTTAGTTTGACGCCTGATAGTGAGCAGGTTCAGGTTCACATTTTGAGGGATACAGGAGCATCACAGAGTCTCCTGTGTGCAAATACATTGCCATTTTCGGTTGAATCTTCTGTGGATTCAGAAGTGTTTGTGAGGGGAGTTGAAGGTGGGAGTGTCCGAGTGCCTCTTCATAATATCGAATTGAAGAGCGATCTTGTCAGTGGCTCAGTTGTAGTAGGTATTTTGCCTACATTGCCAGTCGAAGGTGTCACCTTATTGCTCGGCAATGATATCGCTGGAGAGAAGGTTTTGCCTCACTTTCTCCCAAGTAAGACACCCGTGGTTGACGAAGCCACAGAGAAATTGGTTCAGGATATGCCTGATGTGTTTCCCTCATGTGCTGTTACCAGGTCAATGGCTCGTGAACTGGAGAAAGAGGAGCAAGAGGATATCTTGGCTGATACTTTCTTCTCTAGACTTGAAGAGTCTAACAGCAGTGATGATGCACATATGGACCATGGTCAAATGTCAGAGATTTCTCGTCAGAGTCTGGTTGAATTGCAGGGCAAAGACCCTGAAATAGTGCGTCTTGCACAGTCACTTGTACCTGATAGGAGGAAGAGGAGAAGACTCTGTCATGTCAACATGCTAAAGGAGTATGTTGAAAATGTAGAAGAGGCTAATGAAAAGCCTGTTGCTACGGTTGGAATCGGTTGTGAAGTGGATGGTGAAGACAGTGAGAGTGATGATGTGGAAATTCCGCAGTTGATGTTGAAGAATTCTGAGGTGTTAGCAAATCTATCTGACACATTATCTCATCTTCCAGGAGTAGAGAGAGCTCAGGTGATGGATGTAGTCCATGAGTATGAACACCTTTTCAGTGATGTACCAGGTCGTACTAGTGTGGTGGTGCATGATGTTGATGTGGGGGACTCCTCCCCTGTCAAGCAACACCCATATCGTGTGAATCCATTGAAAATGGATGTTCTGAGGAAGGAAGTTCAATACATGCTTGAACATGACCTTATTGAGCCCAGTAAGAGTGGATGGAGTTCTCCCTGTGTGTTGGTTCCAAAGCAGGATGGTTCTTTGCGTTTCTGTACGGATTACAGGTTGCTCAATTCGAAAACAAAGTCAGACTCGTACCCTTTGCCCCGCATCGATGATTGTATTGATCGCGTAGGGAATGCCAAATACGTCAGTAAGTTTGACCTTTTGAAGGGGTACTGGCAGGTTCCCCTCAGTGAAAGAGCGAAAGAACTGTCTGCATTCGTGACTCCTGACGGATTCTTCCAATACAAAGTGATGCCGTTCGGGATGAAGAACGCGCCCGCTACATTCCAGAGACTCATCAACACCGTCACGTCTGGCTTGGTGGGATGCGAGGCGTATCTCGACGACATCATAGTGTACAGCCATACATGGGAGGACCACCTTCTGAGAGTCAGAGCACTGTTTGACCGCTTGACCAGTGCCAACCTTACGGTGAACTTGAGGAAATGTGAGTTCGCCCGAGCAAAAGTCGTGTTCCTGGGTCACATTGTGGGACATGGTTCCGTCAAGCCTGTTGAAGCAAAGGTGGAGACGATCCTGAACTTTCCCCGCCCACAGAGTAAGCGAGAGCTGAGACGATTTCTGGGCATGACTGGCTATTATCGGAAGTTCTGCCATAATTTCGCTGATGCTGCAACACCGCTCACCAACATGTTGCGGAAAGATTCGCAGTTCGAGTGGTCAGATGACTGTCAAGTTGCTTTCAACCGGCTGAAGGCAATGCTAGCGAGTTCTCCGGTTCTTGCAGCGCCGAACTTCGACAAGCAGTTCATTCTTATGGTGGACGCGAGTGACACAGGAGGAGGAGGAGCCCTGATGCAGAAGGACGACAACGGAGTTGACCATCCCGTCGCGTACATGTCCAGAAAATTCAACAAACATCAGCGACGGTACTCCACTGTCGAGAAGGAGACGTTAGCGCTCGTCATGGCTCTTCGTCATTTTGACGTGTACCTGAACACTACAAAGTATCCAGTGCTGGTGTACACAGACCACAATCCGCTTGTGTTCCTGTCGCGAATGAGGAACAAAAATGGACGCCTAACCAGATGGGCGCTAGTGCTACAGGAGTACAACCTCGTGATACAGCACGTACGTGGAAAAGACAATGTCATTGCAGACGCTTTGTCCCGTGGATAAGATAGAAGTACGCATATTTCCACGGATAGGACAAAAGGACACAGATGTGCTTATTATCCGTAGATAATAAGACTGGTAATGACTTGGAAACATGAACAATACGAGACAAAAGAAATGTGTTTCCATGCATTTGTAAGAAAATTATATTTCTCATGTTGAAGAAAGAGTGTTATTGATTGCTTTGAAATGATGACACAAACATTGTGTACACTGCTTTAATTTATTCTTTTTGTTCTTGTCTGCAGGGAAAAAGACAGCATGTTTTCCAAATGGTCATGATTTTTGCACCAAAACAGGGCAAAATCATTTCAAGTGATATAGCATGAGTTTTGCTATGTTTTATGCTTTATATGGTGAAGAAAGGGGTTTTCAGTAATACAGCATATTTTGATACAGGGTATAATGTAGACATTGTATTAATTGGAACTGCAAATTAAGTTGCATTGCTGTTTGCAAAAAGCACACACAAGCACACAAAAGCTGTTGTTGCATTTTTTTCAAATGCTTAATCTGCAAGAGTTGGAATTTGTGGCATCACAGAATTGACCAATTATACACATTTTCCATAGCATAGATATCGACTGAGTGAAATTATGACACTATGATATTCATAATGTTGTGAATGTGTAAGGTTCATGAGACCATACAGGTGTACAGACATAACCAGGTTATATTCATGTGATATCTTGTTTCAGAAACAGAGAGAGTATAACAGGTGTTCATAATTGCATTGTTTTGCTATACGCTAGTCACTGTACATGCATTTATTGTCTTGAGGAACAAAGCTTTACAGTATTTGAACAGAAGTGTCAAGAAATTAGAAATGTAGAGATGTTTGTCAGACCAAACAGTTGAGCTGAACGCGTTGTTATGTCAGTTTTCATCAAAGGTCAGATTGCTACAAGCTCACCATGTAAAAATGGTTACTAAGTATAGTGAATGGAAGATTACTTCTGTTATTGGTGACATAATACAACAACAAAACCGTATAAAGTTCAGTATTCAACCTGCATGATTGTCAGTGTATGCAGGTTAATCAGTGATATGTGTAGCGGTTTTTCTCAAGCATATGCACATCAAGCTAAGAGAGAAGTTTGATATGTCCATACTTATGGTATATTGTTTCATGATACAATTACAGTGTATTTTGTTCTGAACCAGCAGCATTTCTTAGATTTCGACTAGGTGTTGAAATGTTTGGCCATTTGATACTCATAAGCATTTCAGGAAAGCTAAAGAGAATACATGTTTCATGATTTATGACCAAGCAGAAAAAAAAAAAAGAAGAAAAGAAAACAAGGAATGTTGTGGTTGTAAAGTTTTGCGCGTATACGCACATGCTTGTTCCGAGCAGGTAGTGGATCTATATTTAGACTTAGCCTACGCTCAAGAAAGGTTTTGATAAGGCTCATTAAGTCTGAGCTTGTTTATGTGAAGAATCCACTTTAGTGTATGAACACACAACTGTGCATTTTTATGTATCGTGTTTCGGAACATGTTTGTAACGACTGTTTGCAGTTTGACTGGAAAGTTCTTCCATAACTTCCCGTCTTAAGGGGGGAGATGTGATGCGCCTTGAACAAGGCTAATACCAATAAAAAAGAGGTCGGCAGCAAGTTATCGCTCTCAGATCAAGACATGGCTTCCCAATCGTGGTCTTTTGCAACATTGTTGTGATGGTTTGGGTGCGATCTGCCAGGAATGGAGCGGAACATTTTGATTGTCATGATGTGGTGATTGGGTTGAGTCGTGACAATGTGACCCTGCATCTCAAAACAAACAAAAAGTCGCCAGACATGAGCAGATTTTAAGCTTTAAAATGATGTATAAATCAAATCAAATGGACTCTCCTAACCTATCTAAATATTGGAAAGAAAGCACAAACGCGGGAAAAGTGTGGACTGAGAAAAGAGGCTTTGAAGTACAGTGTCTATTCAAGCGCTTAATCTTTACCAAACAGTGCTGGCTGTGCGATGAATGGGACAAAAAACAGGAAGTAAACCAATGGGGAACAACAACGAGGGGATTATCAGATTAAACTGAAATTAAGCATGCCTCATTAACACATTCTGTCCATAATTAATAATTATTAACTTTCAAAGCAGTAGCACTATCCTTTCAAAAGTTATTAGAGTTGAAAGTGAAGAGTGTGGACAAGGTTTTTCAGAAATGAAAAAGGGATTCTAGAGACACACCTAATCACACTATTCTACCCAAAATGTTCGTGATAAACTGCTAAAAAAACACACTTTCCTGCCCGTTTTATGATACCAAATTTTAGCATAATGTAAAAGAAGACCCGCTCTTTCAGAAAATATGAAAAAGTCAAGTTCGGCTAGTTTGACTCATTTCACTTATTTTCAGTCCTCACGCAAAATCAGTGTGTGCAACTTTATGTTCGTTTTGAGGTGCACGGTCACATATACCAGTGAATAGAGTAGGAACAGTTGCCATTGCTGGTGTAGTATAAGTGCGTTGAAATGTGATGAAGCGCGAGTTGTGTTGTAACAAAATGACGAGTGTGTTTTCTATAACCCACTGCAGACAGCTGTGTGGGGAATGCGATGAGACAAAAGCAATGAGACAAAAGGGTGGAATTTCCACAGGTGCCAGATTCCGCGGGCAAGCCGTCCAGGGTTTATATGTAGTACATTGTGTAGTTTTGTATATGATAGGGTAAGAATATCTTAAGTGTGTGACAGACTGAGCAGGGATGTGGTCGAAGGAGGAGTCGTAGCAGGACCTCGCCAGTTATTAATCCTTTTAAGCCAGTCTGGACCACTTGAAGCCAGGGTTCTTTTTCCTCTCTACGGAGAAGAATACTCTCCATACAACCAGCAGTAAGTACTCTCGGTTATTTGTGTATTTCTTTGTTTTTTATACAGGAACAATAATGATGTGACATGAAACGCATTATTTGTCATGTATGCTGTGTGAGATTGAATATCACTAACGTGATGGTGAAAACAGCGTTATAACAACATGATATTAGTGAAGCTAGGTATGAATAAGACTGATACATTGATGTGTACTGTTTAGAGTTCATGTTACATCATGCTATTATACAAAATTGAGTATTTAAGCATCAAGATTTATGTATATAAAAAAAGTCAGCTGCCCGTAGTATGTAAGGTTTCGTAACAATGCTTTGATAATTTAGATGGCAACTGGGTTTCGGGACTTCGCCCCAAAGTCGGCAATGCCATTCAAGATGCGGTGAAGGCTGCTGTCAACTGCGATACCGGCCAGTGGAAAACCAGTTCACTGGATGTGCTGAACGTTGGCAAAACTACGCTCTTCAATCCGCCCGTCGACACTTCTGTATGCTTTTTTCGCGTCCAGCAACATTGGTGATGTACACTGACAATTGAACATTGGACATTTCATGTACTAGGAACAGTGGCCAAACAAGTTACCTGGCGATGTTATACGCCCGATTACATTTGAGTTGGCTCACCACGTTGCAATTTGGAGAAGAGTGAGATGTTCATCAGTGCCTATGATACACGACAACAATATTTTTTTATCATATATGATGCGACCGCGAGGTGTTTTTTTTTTTGTGTGTGTGTTTGTGCATGACTGACAAGATGAAGGGCTAAGAAGCCCGAATGATTATTAGCTCAGCAAGAGATTGTTGAGTTTATGTCCCCTACACGTACACGCCTTCTTATGGCGAATTGTGAGCAATGTACCTGGAAGTATGTTTGAGGAACTGTGTATAGTGAGCTCGAGCATTTGATGCTCCATTTTGATGCTCTTTTCGTAGCATTTGGAGAAGGTGGAGTGAATATATTTTTTGTTGTTCGATAACACAGACTACTTAGAAGTTGAACACTTAATGATATATCAGTAGGAGGATATTTAGTCGCTTCAAGTGTACCACAAGGACCATATACACAGTGTAAGTGGGGGTGGTATATAGATATTAATGGAGTAACGATTACCCGTGTGTATAGTAACAATTATAATTTCTACCCCCCCTTTTTTTAGAGGAAGTGTTACAAGTGTTATCGAATGGTGTTAAACATGAGTATACTAGCCCATGTTAGTTAGCTAGGTCCCATACTCGCCCTAAGTGAAAAGTGAGATGCAGAAGTGGTGTAAAAACGCACTGCAACAGTTGTAACAGTAGTAAGGGCGACTGAGTGGTTATTGATGTAAAGATATCACAGCAGGTTCATATCAGGAACCTGAGATATCCAATAAGGTACTTGTGTATGGATCTGAGAATCAAAATTCGTGTACACGAATGAGGAACTCAGTTGATGAGATATAAGTTAACGATGTTTTGAAGTTGTGAAGCCCTGAGGGTTGTTGTGTCCGAATAAAAACTACAGATTGGTTGAGATACTAGATCAGTAAGTGGCATGTGTGATTATATCTGACTCTGGTTTAACCCATGTGACAATGAATTATAAATGGTTAAAAGAATACATTTTGGCAAACACGTTTTTAATTTACCCATAACTCCAATGATCTTAGATATCTTTAACAATATATCATTCACATGTGTCTTCCATTTTAGATCACAGTCAATACTAATGCCTAAAAATTTTGTTGTCTTTACATTTGTTATTACATGGCCATCAATAAATACCTTCAATATTGTATTTATATCTTTCTTACGAGAGTTAAAAATCATCATATGCGTCTTTACATAATTCAGTTGTAACTTATTTACACTTATCCAATTGCTAACCTTACACAGTTCCATATTAATCATTTTAACCAAACATTCTACATTTTCATGTTTAAAAAAAAAACAAATTAGTACCATCAGCAAACAACAGTACATTCATAGCACTGGAAATATTTGATAAATCATTGATAAAAATCAAAAACAAAAGTGGACCTAATATTGACCCTTGAGGTACTCCACACACAATATTTTCATGTAAAGAATTATGATCAGAAAATACGGTAAATTGTTTTATTTCAAGCAAATAATTCCGTAACAATTCAAGTGTTACTCCGCGGATCCCATAAAAACATAATTTGTCCACTAATATTTTATGATTAATAGAATCAAATGTTTTTTTGAAATCCAGAAAAATCCCAACTATTATTTTTTATTCTCTATTGCTCTTGATGAATTAAACAAAAAAAGTCCAATAAAAAATGAGATGAAGAATGTTTAGCTCTAAATCCAAACTGCTTTTTATATAACATTCCATGTTTATCTTGGTAACCTTGTAATCTAACATACAGACACTTTTCAAATATTTTAGAAAACAAGGTTAATAATGAAATGGGCCTGTAATTTGAAAACACATCAATTGGTCCTGTCTTATGAATTTGGATTACCTTTGCTAACTTTAACTCCTTTGGTATTTGGCCTGTTTCAAGACACAGGTTAAAAATTGAACACAAAGGTATACATACTATATGAATTACTCTCTTAACTATCAATGACTTAACTTGATCATACCCTGGAGCCTTTCCATCTTTCAAAGCTAAAACGTAATCAATAATCTCTTTTTTATTTACAGGTTTAAAAACAGCAGTTTGATTATAATTTCCATGTTAAAAATCTCTGTGAGTATAAAATCCTTGCCTACAGCCTGAACAATCTTATTTCCAACATTAATGAAATAACGATTAAAATGTTGTGCTATTCAGTTTATCTTCAGGATTTTCTAATACTTTACCATCATGTTGAAACACCTTCTGTTGAACCCTCGATTTACGTACTTGTAATACATCATTAATCAACTTACAGGTCTTAGATATATCACCTTTTAAATTCTGAAATTTACAAAAATAATACTTTCGTTTGGCAGCTTTAACAGCATTGGTATATACATTACGAGATTTAAGGTAACATTCTTTTCGGTATTGGGAAGGGTTCTTAATATTTCTTGTACAACCTACCCCTTTTTTTTTAAACACTGTTTCTTCAGTTCATACGAATACCAAGGTTTATTAATTTGTTTTTTCTTAACACACTTCATTTGAAAACACATATCAAATGCATTACAATAAAACTCTATAAAGTCTGTATATAAATATTGTGGATCCCTACTGTCATTTTCTTTAAACATAACATTATATTCTTCTAATTGCTGCATACAATTACACATATTAACATCAATAACTTCATGCTGCATCTGCTGTTTATCAATACCACCATCATCAGAAACACCATTATCAAGTACATGTACATAAAAAATAGGCAAATGATCAGATATTTCTGTCACCATTATCCCAGAAAAAACACTTACATTATCATCATAATTTGAATAAATATTATCAATCAAAGTCATTTACTTATCCGTTATTCTTGTCGGTTTGTTTATCATAGGTAAGAATGAATGAGCATAAAATGTTTTTAAAAATTAATGTGAATAAGAACTAACATCAAGTTTCATCAGATCTATATTAAAATCTTCAAGCAATATACATTCCTTATGCTCTGAATTAACAACAGATAATATCTCTTTCAAATGATTAAGATAACCTTTTACAGATTTACAGGGTGGTCTGTAACACACACCGATAATTACATTTTTATAAGATTTATGTATTTCAATAAACAGAGTTTCACATTCATCATTGAATATACTAATATTATATCTGGTCTCATAACATATTTCACATCTTTTTTAATGGCAAGAGCTATTCCTCCTCCCTTCTTATCTATCCTTTCTTTACTGACAATATCATATCCACAAAAAGAATAATATTTTGCATTGTTAGAATCGAACCAAGTTTCTGTCAATGCAATAACATTAAAAGAACACTCAAGATAATCCAATAACAGTGCAATATCTTCATAATGCTTCGGTAAACTCCTACAATTAATATGAAAAACAGAAAATGATTTTTTTTTTTATATATTTACAGTTTTAAAATGCACTAAAATCAGCTTGGGTAAAATATTTTGAAGTATCATCATCAATATCGTCCTTTAAAAAATCCTTAATATCATTATCAACACACAAAAAAATCTGAATGCTGAGAATGCATTGTTTCAAAATTAAAAAAAAAAAATATTTATTGCGTTATAAAAATCAGTATCAGAGGAGTGCATATTAAAAGGCAATTCCTTACCAATGCATGCATGACAATACCAGGATGACCTTTCACTTTCACCAAGTTTTTCAAAGTCATCGAGTGAAAAATCAGGAATACATTCTACATGCACCAAATGGGAACATAAACTACAAAGCAGTGACTTCTTCAGAGAGAACAGGCTGTGAACATGTAACACACAGACATGAATTAAACATACTACAAACGGGAAAATGTCTTAATAGAAAATGAATAAATAAATACAGTGTCAAAAATATAATTTAAAAGGCATACACTATGCAAATACAATCATACACAGTTTATGCACAATCACAAAAACAAAACTTCATTTGTATTAGGGGGAAAAAGCAATTAAAAAAATAAGAGTTTATGTAAAAATATCCATACTGCAGGGAGTAATTATTTTTCAGATTAACAGAACATTAATTATACACTGATCTCAATATCTGTACAGTTGTACACGACAGCTCACAGGCTTCTTTAATAGGTGTTTGCCCGAAGTGATCAATTTTGTGATCATC
Organism: Diadema setosum; assembly: GCF_964275005.1. Taxonomy (NCBI): domain Eukaryota; kingdom Metazoa; phylum Echinodermata; class Echinoidea; order Diadematoida; family Diadematidae; genus Diadema; species Diadema setosum. Next base: position 1,209,318 of record NC_092696.1, read on the forward strand.
TTTCCACCTGAGGCTTGGATTGAGGCAATGATTTTGCCATCCTGAGTACATGCTACTTTGACTTTTGGGTTTTTGTAGGTCTTTGTGTAGAGTTCTGCATTGTGGGGTGTCAGATCCTCTTGAATTGTGATCCCGGAGTTTTTGAGTTTTTTTTTTTTTTTTTTTTTTTTTTTTTACGTGCTTTGATGAGTTCAGATCGCTTCCTGTAGGAGTAGAGCAGAACTTTGCGATTATGGATCGGTGGTGTTTATCATCCCTTGAGCGCTTTCCGGTTCAATGTGAGCGATCGATGTCATTTCGCGTTATGGGGACGCCAAGTTTACACAATAAACTTACTCATCTTCCGGCACAAGACTATAATATCACAAGGTTACCCAGTTGACAAGAGCCACCCAACCACATTCGTCTCATATACCACACTCGAAAACTGAATCGCATCGCCATTTGTTCTTTCCGATAGCAGTAAGGAGCTGGAATTCCCTGTCCTTGAACATTGCTGCAGCGCCATCTGTGGGAGCATTCCGTAACCGGCTAACGGTTCATCACAGTGGCTAGTCTGTCTTTGTTCTCCATAATGTGTGCTTGTAAATATCTTTAAATAAACAGTATTATAATGTAAATAAAACAGTCTGCAAGAATCTTCATCTTATGGTAAGGTGCAGACTGAACCAAGCGAAGAAGAAGGAGAAGACATGATTAAAGTTTGTCAGTAAATTGTTTGCAATGGCTTGATCTTGTGTCTTAGGATTGGGATCTATACACATGTACATTGTACATAGATGATGATGATGAAAACAAATACATTTTTATCGGACAACATCCATAGCAGCCCGCAGGCTGAATTGCAGATATTTTACGTGAGTGAGTGTGAGAACATTGGAGTATAATATAGAAAAAAAAAAGATGGATTAAAAAGAAAAAAACAAAAAAAAATATCAGGGTTAAATATTGCACAATAAAAGCAAAGATCATAAATAATGGCCATGTCATGTACCTCCACATGAGTATCTATTCCAAAGTATAAACTTGATAACAAAAACATACAACAGATTAAACAAATCAAATTAAACTTACTCCAATACTGAAATCAGATGCTTAACACATTTTGCTCGTTGTACATAATGCACGTAAAATGACCATGAAAACTACAGAGCCAAGTGTGAGAAGAGAGAGTGTGTGGAGAGAGAGAGGGAGATAGAGAGAGGGAGAAAGGGAGAGAGAGAAAGGAAAAGAGAGAGAGAGACGGGGAGAGAGAAAGGTAGGTAGAAATGATTCAAAACTTAATTGAGACCTGAAACAAATTTCCGAATTACATATCGTTAATTATTACGCTGAGAATAATACATTAAAATAGAACACTAATTCGTTAACACTATAATTCAAATTACAATAACATTAATAAGAGGAATATATATGCAACCATTTATCATGAAATGTCGTTAGAAATATGAATAAAATTTGTGACTAATGAAGAATAAACATCCATCCCGCGTTTATAAACCAGATTATACTTTATTAAAAATACATCACAGTACCACATCGTCGCTGGGGCGACAAGACCTTGTATCTCAAATTTTGGTATAAATGACTTTCTCAGACTATTGGTCAGACAATTAGTCAAGCGACGTCCCGTTCAAGTTTCAGCTGCCCCAACCCCAAAATAAGGTCACCATGGCATGCCAAAGGAAAAAACAAAACAAAAAAAATCCCACTGTATGTGGGTGCCTCGGCCACCATGACCCCTTTCCCAAACATTTGACATTGCAAATACAAAATTAATAGTACGTAATCTGATCCTGCCATCCCAATCACGACATACTGATTAATACATAATTCATTTTGAAAATGATTTCATTGGTGATTGTGATTTTTAGAATGCTTGATAATAATTCTAGAGACTTACAAAAAAAAAGATTAGAGCCTCTTCAACTCACGCGAAATCAAATTCATATCACATTTTAGTCATTTTATATAATGCACGTAATGCCCGTCTAGGTTGTAGAACATAGTATGCAACTGGAGAAAGAGAGAGAGAGAGAGAGAGAGAGAGAGAGAGAGAGAGATAAATAAAAAGAAAGTGAGGGGGTGAGTGAGGGGGGGGGGGAGGGGGGAGAGAGAAAGGTTTAGAAAAGTTGCAAAATGGAGATGTATTCAGGATATACAAAAACATATTACGAACTGAAACAAACAAGCTTCAGCTTAATTTTTAATTCAAGGTAAAACATCATCAGAAATTATCACACATTCACACTGTCTGGTATACAATAACCGAAAGATATATTTTACATAATATAATGATATTTTGTCTTCACATTGTGTTATATTGAAAATTTTATCACATTATGGTAATTGTAAAATAAAAATCATACGAAATTCTTTTAGTATTCAACCTTACCAACATGCAACTTATCAATCTGAAAACATATTCAAATGTCTCCTCTCTGAATTATATACCTTTGGTGTGAGTTATAATGTGAACACAGAACAATAATAAAATTACCTGTACAATACAAGTACCACTTGAAAAACTTTAAACAACCAGAATCTCAAGCTGAGTTTTGAATATTTGTTAAATAAGTCATTTACACTGCTCCTGTAACATTCAGTCGTGCACTTGATCTCCCTGAGTTTGTTGCTATGACTAACGGCTCTGTAGCTGCTCTGTGTTGGCGGAAACCAGTCTGGAAACCTCGCATTGAGTGAGGCAGCGAACATCAGACACAACTGATCTCTTCTATCACAGAGTGAAGTGATGTTGCGCATCACACAGACCTCCTTAAATGATTAGTACCTATTACCCAAGATTATACGGAGCGCTCTTTTTTAAACCATTTCGATGGCGTTACTTTGTTTATTAGTATTGTTTTAGATGAATACCACACTTGTACGCAATACTCTAGGACTGGTCTGATGTAGCTAGTGAAGATGGCTAGTATGTCTCCAGATGGCGCCCTGTATCGTTTCATAACGCGGAGTACGTAGAGCTTCCTTGCAGCTCGCTTGACAATGTCGTTGACATGCAAATCCTAACGAAGATTGCTTTTAATAGGAAACCCAAGGAGCTTGACCTTGTTTCTTATTTTCTTTTAATACATTATCGTTCAGCTTAAGCTTGAGGGGCGGGAGTGGTGCTTTGGTGAACGACACGCATCACTTTACATTTCGAAGGGTTGAGTTTCATCTCCGCTTTGGCACACCACCTACTGAGTTCCGTGAGTATGTCCGGGACTCGTTTTTTTTTTTTACGGCACAGATTGGGGACCCTAACCCTAACCCTAACCCTAACCCTAATCCTAACCATAACACTAACCCTCAAACCCTAACCCTAACCATAACCCTAAACCCTAACCCTAACCCAACGTGTTTCCCATAGGTTTAATACCCGCCATGCCCCAATCATTCTGTGCCGTCTAAAAAAAAAAAAAAAAAAAAAAAAAAAAAAACCACGCGTCCGGGTCTACCCTTGCAGAATTGATTTTCCTATTCAGAGCAATGGTCATGTCATCTACGTACTTCCAACGCTCTACTAGAGGTGTCTCCTGGAATTCATCGTTGATCATTGCGAGGAATACATGTATAAGACATGTTTCAGGCTTCCATCTTTTTCTTGGTTAATGTTGGTTTCTTCGATAATAACCTATATGAAGAGCTTGCTTCCAAAAGGCGCTAAATCCATTGAAAATGATAGATTTATATCTTTGGAAGCAAGCTCTTCATTTGTTAAGCTATTCATTCTTGCCATTTTAATATGATCATAATGTTATCACTTTTTTCTGTTAATATTTTGATTCGTCCCCCTCTGCAGATTCAAGATCTGCACTTGATTTTTGATGACAGCATTCAGGACGATTCCCACTATCAATTCTCAATGGGAGATGACTCGGCCAAATGGGTGTTTGCTATGCCACGTCTTTCGAGTTTCAGTCTGAATTGTCCCTACCTGCCCGATACTTTCCTCTCAACAGCCGTCACCTCAGCATCATCCTGTCAGGTTTGTAATATTCTACTGTGCATATGTAATGTGTCATTTGCTGTTGGAAGCGTAGTATGCTTCCAACATGTAGACTACCAAGTGTGGATAAGGACTTTTGAAGCCCTTATCCTCGCTCGGTAGTTTATATTGTAATTCATAAATCATTTTCAACGTTTCGTTGATCATAATTATCTAATGACTTAAACTGTCCATTTTATGCAGTTTACACTATTGCCTAATTTGATTCCATTTGATTTTGATCATGTTTTTTTCTTATTTCTTTCGCATGTTTTTTTTTTTTTTTTTTTTTTTTTTTTTTTTTAGATGCCATTTTGCGTGTTTGTAGAGCTGCATTTTCCGAAGTTTCTATTGTCTACATATAGCCACAATCAAGCGTGAAACACCAAAATGCATCTTCTTTGGAATGATTTCCAGTGTCATATTTTGGTACAACTCATTGTAGGCGGAAAAGACTTTTGAATTGGAAATGTCTTGTGGCCATTGAGTAGGCCTACCTCCATTTCACAAAGTCTTGTGACTCTTATAGCAGAAACCCTCTGGAGTTACTAGCAGTGATTGTCCGTTACTAATGTGACAATGCTGGTAATGATTATAACACCCAAACGTGTGCCAGTTAACACTTGTTTTGTTTTAGGGATTGTCATTTGTAATGAGAAAAAAAACAGTGTTCTACAGACTTACCACACATACACTGCTTCCTCTTCAGTAGCTTATGATAATAAAATACATTTATGACGCGCTGTAGCTATCATGACTGATACTCTCGGCTCATGAGAGCCTGTAAGATTCAACACGTGTTGGGTACACATGAGCAGCTAATTAATAGTACAACCCTTCAAATCCAATCCATGTCCAATATTACATAAAATGAACAAAAACTACTATTGCCATTGCTTTCAAATTTCCGTATTTGAAGAAAAGGGACTACGTCTTCCGAAATACTAAGAGTAGACAGTCAGCATTGCTGAGCAAAACAATTCACTTTTCTTCTTGTTTTTCGTGTGCGAGTCATACGATTATAGTAATCATAATTGTGACCCTGCACCTCAAAACAAACAAAAAGTCGCCAGACATGAATTTTTAATTAAGACCATATTCTGAAAGAGCAGACTTTAAGCTTTAAAATGATGTATAACTCAAAACAAATGGACTCTCCTAACCTATCTAAATATTGGAAAGAAAACACAAACTCAGGAAAAGTGTGAACTGAGAAAAGAGGCTCAGAAGTACAGTGTCTATTCAAGTGCTTAATCTTTACCAAACCGTGCTGGCTGTGTGATGAATGGGACAAAAAACAGGAAGTAAACCACCAGAGTAATAACAATGAAGGGATTATCAGATTAAACTTAAATTAAGCATGCCTCATTAGCACATTCTGTCCGTAATTAATGCCAACTTTCAAAGCAGGAGCCCTATCTTTTCAAAATGTATTAGAGTTGAAAGTGAAGAGTGTGGACAAGGTTTTTCAGAAATGAAAAAGGGATTCTAAAGACACACCTAATCACACTATTCTACCAAAAATGTTCGAGGTAAACTGCTAAAAAAACACACTTTCCTGCTCGTTTTATGATACCAAATTTTAGCATAATGTAAAAGAAGACCCGCTCTTTCAGAAAATATGAAAAAGTCAAGTTTGGCTAGGTTGACCAATTTCACTTATTTTCAGTCCTCACGCAAAATCAGTGTGTGCGACTTTATGTTCGTTTTGAGGTGCACTGTCACAATTAATGTAAGGTATTTCAGCTTATCTCTACTCTAAAATGGATACAGAAACATGAGCATACAGTGAAATAGGCTGGTATACATCGAATGACGTCATTTCCCACCAGAGCTACTCATTATTCCTAGGTTTTTGACCTTCATTTGTCTTGTTCGTGGCTTGAAGGTCAATATCAGGGCCATTTTAAATGGATGCAAGCCCACCATAGTTTGAACAACTGAGATTCACAATAGGTTATTAGGGGGACAAAAATGTTAGATTTTAAGGTTTCAGTTTCTCGAATGAAAAATCACCGCCAAAGAAAAAAAAAGAAGAAAACAAAACAAAAAACCTACAACAACAACAACAACAACAACAACAACAACAACAACAACAAAACGATAAAGTGTCGAGCCCTGTAGTATGTATAATTATGTGACCCGCTACAACAAAAGGAATCCTAAAATCGCTGACGGGTGAGACAAGAAAATGGAGTTTGAAGGCAGATCATCAAAATCCGTCAAAACGCTCGGATTTCTGTGTTTGACCTAATTTTGTAGTCTATTATATGTTCTATCATCTATCTATCGAAATCTCGAAGCTAAATGATCAAAGGAAAGACAAGAAAATAGCGTGTTTTTTTTTTTCTGGGCCATGGTTTTCCGTTTTTCAACGGAACAGAAGCGTGTCCGAAGATTTGGATTTTATAGCGCTGCAGCTTGACTCCGCCCCTAGCAACGAGGAAGTGATCTCATTGGTCAGTGTGGCATCTTGGTTACTGATTGGTTGTGCGTCGGCAACTTGAAAACTTTAAACAGCCAATCTAAAGCTGAGTTAAGAATCATTGTCAAATTAGTCATTGCATTGTAGCGTTTAGTCCTGCACTTGCTATGTCTTAGGGTTTTGTAGCTGCTCTGGTTCGGCTGAAACCAGTCTGGAAATCTTGCATAGAGTGAGTCAGCGAACCTCAGACACAACTGATCTCTTCTATCACAGAGTGAAGTAATGTTACACATCACACAGGCCTCCTTATATGATTGATACCTATTACCCAAGATTATACGGAGCGCTCTTTTCTGAACCTTTCAATGGCGTTACTTTGTTTATTCGTTATGGATGGGTGCCATACCAGTACACAATACTCTAGGACTGGTCTGATGTAGCTAGTGAAGATGGTTCGTGGGTCTTCAGATGGCGCCCTGTATCGTTTCATGACGCGGAGTACGTGAGAGCATCCTCGACAATGTCGTCAATATGCAAATCTCAACGGAGGTTGCTTTGAATAGGAACACCAAGGAACTTGACCTCGTTTATCATTTTCTTCCAATACGTTGACGTTCAGCTTAACCTAGTCAATAGAGGGGTGGAAGAGGTGTTTTGGTGAACGCAACACGCATCACTTTACTTGTCGAAGGGTTGAGTTTCATCTCCGCTTCTGCACACGTGTACCTTGAGTATGTCCGGGACTACCCTTGCAGAGTTGATTTTCCTATTCTCAGCAATGGTCCTGTCATCTCCGTATTTCCGACGGTCTACTAGAGGTGTCTACTGGAGTACATCGTCGATCATTGCGAAAAATACATGTATAAGACATGTTTCAGGCTTCCACCTTTGTCTTGGTTAATGTTGGTTTCTTTGATATTATGAAGAGCTTGCTTCCAAAAGGCGCTAAATCCATTGAAAAATGATAGATTTATCTCTTTTGAAGCAAGCTCTTCATTATTAAGTTATTCACTCTTGCCATTTTGACATGATTATATTATATCGCTTTTTTTCTATTGAATCATCCCCCTATGCAGATTCAAGATCTGCACTTGATATTTGGCAGAATTCAAGACGATTCACAGTATCAGTCCTCGATGGGAGATGACTTGGCCAAATGGGTGTTTGCTATGCCACGTCTTTCGAGTTTCAGTCTGAAATGTCCCTACCTGCCCGATACTTTCCTTTCAACAGCCGTCACCTCTGCATCATCGTGCCAGGTATGTAATCTTTTACTGTGCATTATGTAATGTGTCATTTGCTGTTGGAAGTGTGGTAGGCTTCAAACATGTAGATTACAACGGTAACTGAGGGAGTGAAACTTAACTCAACTTAATTTGTGGACAGCCTAACTTGATAATCATTTGAGGCATGCTAATGAAACTTTACATGATATGTGTATGAGTGGACGAAGTTTTGCCTGTCAACTTTTGCTCATGGTTGAAGGTCAAAGGTCAGGGTCAAAGTCTTAGAAATAAACTTTTCTCCAGTATCTATACAACGCTTGAATGTATTTTCTTAGACTTACTGTTTACATGTATTACCAGGGACCATGATGTTAAAGGTGGAAATTCAAGTGAAAAATATATATATTTTTTCTCCATACTTCAGAAATGGCTCATGAAACCTAGTACATTATGCAAATAGACCAATTCGGGTTCGTTGAGGGCAGCAGACAAGTTGCGGTTACAGGGTGCAGCCATTAAGTCTAGCTGCGGTGTCCTACCCCCCATCCGCCCACCCCCAGGGCAGCAGACACAGCTGAGCAGACAACATTGCACACGCGCGCTGCATTGCGACTGTCCGTGAGCGTGCATCGGGAGGGGGGGGGGGGGGGGGGGCAGTCGTGAACACCGCAATAATGGCGCTGCCCATGCTGATAGAGGTCCACAATACACAAAACGCCACTTAGAACCGGTCTATATAATGCTGCCTGTCAATGATTTTCTGGGGAATTTTGATGTCATGGAGTCAAAAGTCAGGTATCTAAGATTAAAATGCTGAACATACTCCCAACAAGATGATTTCAAAACAAATTTAGCCATCCAATTAAATTGTAATGTCAATTCAATGTACTGAGTGGCCGGCATTTATACAAGCTTGTTTTTTTTTTTTTTTTTTTTTTCAAAGTAGGTCCTTCTTTTCCATTAACGCAATTATTTTAAATAGTTATTAGTTTCATTCATAGTATGCATTTTTTGTAATACATTGAACGTTTTTAATTTGTTTAACAACAAACATATTTTTTAAATAAAATTTCATTTCATTGAAAAAAAAATGAAACAGAAATGGGACCTAGGTCAAGGACAGTAAACTCTCAAAACATTCATGACAGTCTTGTCATGTCCTTTCATTTCATTTTTTTTTTTCTTTTTGCTTGTCAATTACCGTCTAAAATTGCCAAGATGTTATCTAAACCTATTCGTAGAACCATGTGATATGGCGGAGGCATACCAGTCGCCATAGCGCCTTTTCTAGTTTTTTTCCTTTGTTTTCATTACTTTTTTTTTTTACTTTTACAGATCAGCGAACTTTCCTTGGAATCTTTCGAACAGTACTCCAACTTAGTCTCAGAGTCAGGAGCAGCACACTTGGCTGAAATTCTGTGTCGTCTGCCCAATCTTACACGTGCCAATCTTAACCGGGTTAAACTGCCAAGGACATTCTTCACGACAATTTCCTCACAGGCTTCTCGCTGTAAAGTAAGAATCAGTTATAGAAATTTGCTCATCATTTGTTCAAGATGAGGAAGGGGGGGGGGGAGGGGAGGGGAGGGGAGGGGAGTTTATAACCACCTTATTAAAAGGGTGATATTCCAATTTAATGCAGAACGTAAAGCCGTTGCAAGGGCAATGATGTTTTCAGATAATATTTTGTTTTGCACAAGGATAAGATTATCATTTATCACACAAGGAAATTCAAAATAAAAACATCATAATTATTTGAAGCATCACCATTATAAATCATGTTAATGTTTATCATTTCCCACCCGACAATAATAAGATTCAGATGACAAGCCCTAAACTATAGAGGTTAACTTCGACGTGCGTCAACACTACGAGGTTAAATACCTGCCCCTTTGAGTGCGCTGATTTTTGTGTCCACACCTTGCTTAACTACGAGTGGGGACCCCCGGGGCTCGTGGTTAGAGCGCTAACCGTAAGATTTCTCGTGGCTCTTAACATCGAGCTAACCTCGAGGTTAGCTAACTACGAGTGCGTCTTCACGGTCCCTAACTACAAGCTTAACATCGAGGTTTCCTATCCTCGAGGTTAAGGATTGTCGTCTGAACGTAACTAATGTAGCCGTACATTGTACCAGGACTTTTGACAGGAAAACTTTTAAAATGACAAATGATATTTTCTGCAGTGGAGGTGGTTGCGCCATTCCTTATTAACAAGGAAACCCAACCAGTATGATACAAGCTATGTTGCTATGAATCCATTTCTTTCAGGGAAATAAGAATTGGTAAATAGTGATAACGATGTGTCCTTTTGATTATCTTCATCATGTTACAGGTGGAGTCCATCACCATCAATGACAAGCCATTAAGATCTTTCCTGAGTGATAATCAAGGAGGCATACAGGTATAATATTTTGGTATTACTTTTTTCTTTTTCTCACTCTATTGTTTTCTCAATTATGAGATTATTAATAATCATATATGTGATATTCATGAAGTGTAGTTATTGGTGGCCTAGCATTACCTTAGTGGGACATCTGGGTGGAAGCAGAGAAAAGGTCACAAGAAGAACATCGAAGAGATTTACTATAGGAAGTTCTTTCAAGAGTATGACGTCTTATCTTAATCCAGTTCAATCTTATTCAGCAGTACGTAATAGTGAACAGTGAGGAGAAACAAGAGGGAGGTAGAATTAATCTGCTGCGAAGAATGTAGAATCAAGTTAAAGGACATCAGCAATGTGCTCTACACTCTGATCTTATACGATAGGGTCTTTTAGTACTATCACATATTGATACATAGATATTTTATTCCGAGGTTATGTCGGTAATTTTAGCGACAAAAAAAAAACAAAAACAAACAAACAACAACAACAAACAAACCAAAACAAAACAAACAAAAACCACCTGAACTTAAAGAAATGCTTTGAATTCCAACATGATAAGTAATTTGATATGAAGTGAAAGAAAAAAAAGATGCACATTAGGGGTTTGGGTGTGAAAAATGTCTCAAAAGTAGGCCTAATGCTTGATGATTTGTTTTTAACCACTCATCTCTGTTTTCGGGTAAGACCTAGGCATTGCAGGCTATCGGGAAGTATTGATACCAACGCGCCTTCCATGTCGTCGCGCAAACAATTCACCCTTCGCGAGCTTGCGGCGTACGTTGCTGCCTGGACATGGTGAAGAAAGATGAAGTTAGTCATCTAATGTCTGAGGTGCTGTCAGATTCCCGCAAACGAGGATACTAACTTTAATATTAGAATTTGTAGGCAGCATACGTCGTCAAGGATCAATTGTTTCGAGCGACATGTATGCAACATCGCATATTCGAGTAAAATGCAGTGCCTAAGTGCGCTGGCGATAAACTTGTTCGGATGTTTCCGCAATACTTTCTATTGAATGAACACCAATGACAAGGATGAAGGCCCGTTTACACCGAGCACGGTACTGGCGACGGGCCGGGTTTTTGCAATGGTGTACCAAAAAAGGAACTATGTCTGTTTCTGTTCTCCGTGCCGGATTTGGTACCGGGTCTATATAAAAAATAAAACCTTATCGACCCGGTTCGAGCCATGGAGACCCGCACTGACCCTCATCGTAACCCTTGTCAATTCCTGATGGGGCTACGATACGGCGGTGAAAATTCTTTGGTCATGTTCAAAATTTTCTCCCGGATTTCAATGCAGCATTGATATCCGAATTGATCCGGTTCGAACCGCATTGACTTGCATCGACCCACTGCAACCCGCAGCGTAAAACCGCATGGACCCTTGCCGTATATCGCATTGCCTTGATGCAACGGATGACAATGTTTACATCCGGGTCGGTCGTTACGGGTTGAAGCGGGTTGACACCCTGGTCAATAGGGGTCGAAAAGGATTCAGTAAAGGCTTTAAAGCGGATTTTTATACGGTTCGATATTGGTCTCTATGGCTCGAACCGGGTCGATACGATTTTAATCCCTTATGGACCTGGTTCAAAATCCGGCCATGTGTGACTGTAGCATAAATTACCCTCCATTCCGGGACTAATCCAGCTCATTTTACTCGGATCAAATCCATTCTGTGACCCGGCCATGTGTGACTCTAGCATAAGGGTTCGTTAACCGCGCGTTGTATACCTTTATGCAACGGCCCGGCTTAAAACCCACATAATGTGGCTGATTAGAATTTGCTTCAATAACGAAAAAAAAAAAGAAGAGAAAAATGTGTCATTTAGGTTGATCGAAAAATGTTCTATGTTTCCCTTTAATTGAAGACTAATCCTTTCTCTTCGTAATGTCAAAATTTTGCGGCTCATAACGAAACTGAAATAGAGGTATTAAAAGTTTTATTGGACCATTATTTTCCTTTTTTGGACAGGCTGCAGCTTTTAGTGGGAAATTGATACTTCTGCGCAGTTCGCCTATGTGACTCTGTATCACAATCCTCTTTTCTTCCTTTTCTATGTAAACTTTCCTTTCTAACGCTTTCTTATGTAATAAAGGGAGTGTCTAGTACTGGTTGAGGTGGGGGTTCAGGTTTATTGCATTCCTATAGTGAGATAAGGAGAAAAATCTTATGAAATATGAAACAGCATTTAATTTTAAGAAGGCTTCAATGTTTGTTGATGAAAATTGGTTTCAAATGGCTGAGATATCCAAAAAAAAGTGATATTGATAAAAGGCGCAGGCCACGCATTTAATTAGAATCTCTTTGTTTCACCTTGTTTTTTGATATCTCAGCCATTTCAAAACCCATTTTCATCAAATAAACTTTTGATACCCTTTAGAAGTACATGCTCTTTGACATCTCATAGAGTGGTTTCCGAATATTTCGCAAAACGTTAAAGCTAGATCCTCACCTCAACCAGAACTGTACACGCCCTTTAAGGGGTTGAGGTGGTCCAACTTTGGCAAGGTATATATAATTTTAAAGCTTATTTCTGACTCTGTTATTGTAAAGATGGGGAAATTCGATTGTGGCCTACTTTTGTAAGATTTCGAACTGGCAGTCTTTCATTTGGATTAGACGAACATTAACCAGTCCTCTACTACCCGTCATTCTATTCAATCTCCTCTCACTCTCCAACAGACACCCTATGATGACAGCAGCTCAGAAGACGAGAGCAGCCAAGAATCAGACCAAGGTTCTGGGCAAGAAAAGTTACCAGCTCCGGACGAATGTGAAACAAACAGCTAAATGGAAGTATGTGACTATTCGAGGAGTTGGTTTCTTGAAAGGACCAGGACAGCAAAGGACACATGCAAGAGGAAGAAGGGAACAAGCAAGATAAAGAAATCAATGCAGGAGAGGGGAACAAACCAAGGCTAAACGTCATAAGAAGAAGAGACAAAAGCTCTTTGGAGAATCTTCTTCTTACTTGTGGTTTTTTAGGTGATACGCTATCAGCGTATCACCTATTGTGATTGTCAAAATCTCTCTTTATTAGGTGATACGCTATCAGTGATTGTGATTGTCAAAATCTCTCTTTATTAGGTGATACGCTTTTAGCGTATCTCCTATTGTGTTTGTCAAAATCTTCCTTTCTTTCTTTTTATTAGGTGATACGCTTTTAGCGTATCACCTATTGTGATTGTCAAAATCTGTCTTTTTTCTTATTAGGTGATACGCTTTTAGCGTATCACCTATTGTGATTGTCAAAATCTGTCTTTTTTCTTATTCTTCTTTCTTTCTGGCCTATTTTGTGTCGTCAATATCTCAAGAATGACATTACGGAGTAACATGACATTTTCAGTCAACATGTCTCATGACAATATCTAGCCACAATAAGGTTTTCATGACAGTAACGTATCTATGACGTCATCTAGGCGCCATTTTGTGATTTTCGGACCATGTTACATGATTGATCATAACTTCATAACTAAAGGTCCTTTCTGTATCAGTTTTTGTGGACATAAAGTTCAGGTCACGCTCTATCTTTCCTTCTCTGATGCTAATTACCTAGGACGTCATCTAGGACGCGTAAGCGCGCGTCAAACATTTAAAAGGCTCAAAACAACTTTCCAATGGGAAATCTCGAAGTTTCAGACAATTTTAAGCGTTTCAAACAATTTTGCGCGTGCGCGTCCGTCCGCGCATTTTCGCGCGCACAGCGCGTCAGTAACATGAAAATGCACATTTTTTGACTGATCTGGATTCCTGATACTTTGAGTAACAATATCCATTGATTTCTGATCGATTTTGACAAATAACAAAGGAATGCGCTGGCGTCAAAGTTGAAATTTCGTGTGCGCGTCTATGTGGAAATATAGCGAAAAACATGTCTTTATTTATTTCGCCATAGCTCTTTAAAACGCGGGGTGACCCTATGTTTTTATTGCATATTACAAAAGCATATGAATTGAAAATAACGTTTCAAGTATCAATATTTCCATAATTACAATATGACGTCATCATATCGTCATCTGAAATCAAAAAAGTGGAATTAATTTTTTTAAGGTACTGTTTCTGACATTCATTTGCTCGTATCTTTGTTGTTTAAGCTCAATATTATCCCAAATTCAGATATGTTGTACTTTGAACATTTGCCTTTTAAGTCCATGTCATGCTTTTGATATTTGATGACGTCATCATACCTTAAATTGTGATTAAAGGTAAAGACGCAAAATCGGACAAGTTTACGTGTATTGTCTATGGGAGGTGATTTTTTTTTTAAAGCATCAATTGACTTAACAACGTTTAAGCACCTTTATCTCAGCTGATTTTGCTTCATTTCCTCTGAAACTTTAATATGTTGTAGCTGAGACAATAAGCTGCAGTAATCATGCATTTTATTCTTTGAAATCTCCTCATCAGATTGACAATTTTGCAGATTAAAACTGAAAATGAAAATGGAATGTGGACAAACCGACTCCCCATGTATCTTTCACATACATAAGTTTACGTTCCCCATATTTTCTCGTCGAGACGTATGGCCGAGTGGTTAAAGGCGCCGTCTCAGAGACGTGAGGTTGCGGGTTCGAACCCCACAAGATCACGAAACAATTTTTTTTTTTATTTTACTTTTTTTTCTTCAATTTTGTATTACATATTCGTCCATGTAGAAATCACGTTCGTATATAAACGCACCTATACACACACACAGACACACACCATATCCCTCTTTTTTGTGTTGGAGACCACATTGCTTCGACTGCTGCAAAATTTTGCAGGCTGACTTTGTCAAACCGATCATAGTATGTAATGACGACGACGGAGGTGTTGTACTTTGAACAATTGTCTTTCAAGACCATGTCATTATTTTGTACTTTGATGACGTCATCACACTAAAAATTTTGATTAAAGGCAAGGTATCAAAACCAGCCGATTATAGGCTTTATGTCTACGGCGCGTATTTTTCCCAAGTTGCCAGAAATGGCATAGCGACATCAGTCGTTACAAGGCCGTATTTCCGTCTAGCAATGCCATACATGTTCACGCGGCCACGATTGTAGAGTGGGCATTGACTGTTTCCGGGGATGTCCCGTGGCCGAGTGGTTAGAAAAACGGTTTTGCATGCACGCTCAATATAACTTCAAGGTGCCTATATCACATTCTTTTCTTTGTCGATCACAGATGACCGACACCTGATGACCCCAAGCGTATCACCTAACTCGTCAGCGTGACGAGTTTCATATCTCGTTTCTTTTTATTAGGTGATACGCTATCAGCGTATCACCTATTGTGATTGTCAAAATCTCTCTTTATTTCTTTTTATTCTTCTTTCTTTCTGGACAATTTTGTGTCATCAATATCTCAAGAATGACATTACGGAATAACATGACATTTTCAGGGAAGATGTCTCATGACAATATCTAGCCACAATAAGGTTTTCATGACAGTAACATATCTATGACGTCATCTAGGCGCCATTTTGTGATTTTCGGACCATGTTACATGATCGATCATAACTTCATAACTAAAGGTCATTTCTGTATCATTTTCGGTGGACATAAAGTTCAGGTCACGCTCTATCTTTCTTTCTCTGATGCTAATTACCTAGAACGTCATCTAAGACGCGTAAGCGCGCGTCAAACTTTTAAAAAGCTCAAAACAACTTTCCAATGGGAAATCTCGAAGTTTCAGACAATTTTAAGCGTTTCAAAAGATTTTGCGCGTGCGCGTCCGTCCGTGCGTTTTCGCGCGCACAGCGCGTCAGTAACATGAAAATGCACTTTTTTTGACTGATTTGGATTCCTGATACTTTGAGTAACAATATCCATTGATTTCTGATCGATTCTGACAAATAACAAATCATTGCACTTGCGTCAAAGTTCAAATTTCGCCTGCGCGTCTATGTGCAAATATAGTGAAAAAACATGTCTTTGTTTATTTCGCCATAGCTCTTTAAAACGTCTGGTTACCCTATGTTTTTATTGCATATTACAAAAGCATATAACTTGGACATAACGTTTCAAGTATCATTATTTCCATAAAACATTATGACGTCATCATATCGTCATCTGAAATCAAAAAAGTGGAATTAATTTTTTTAAGGTACTGTTTCTGAGATTCATTTGCTCGTATCTCTGTTGTTTAAGCTCAATATTATCCCAAATTCAGATATGTTGTACTTTGAACATTTGCCTTTCAAGTCCATGTCATAGTTTTGAAATTTGATGACGTCATC
Source organism: Diadema setosum (assembly GCF_964275005.1). Classification (NCBI taxonomy): domain Eukaryota; kingdom Metazoa; phylum Echinodermata; class Echinoidea; order Diadematoida; family Diadematidae; genus Diadema; species Diadema setosum. The sequence goes on from NC_092696.1 coordinate 1,225,568, forward strand.
ATGCTTTAAATTGTGTTTAAAGGTAAAGACGCAAAATCGGACAAGTTTACGTGTTATGTCTATGGGAGGTGATTTTTTTAGAAACCATGCATTGACTTGACAACGTTTAAGCACCTTTATCTCAGCTGATTTTGCTTCATTTCCTTTGAAACTTAAGTATGTTGTAACTGTGACAATAAGCTGCAGTAATCATGCATTTTATTCTTTGAAATTTCCTCATGAGGTTGACAATTTTGCAATTTAAAACTGAAAATGAGAATGGAATGCGGACCAAACGATTCCTGATTCATCTTTCACGTACATAAGTTTACGTTCCTCTAATTTTCTCGTCGAGACGTATGGCCGAGTGGTTAGAGGCGTCGTCTTAGAAACGTGAGGTTGCACACGTACGGGTTCGATCCTCACAAGAGCACGAAAGAAAATATTATTTTTTTTTACTTTTTTTCTTCAATGGAGTACCACACATTCGTCCATGTAGAAATCACGTTTGCATGTAAACACACCTATGCGCACACACTCACACAGTATACCTTTGTTTTGCGTTGGAGACTGCATTACTTCGACTGCTGCAAAACTTTGCAGGCTGGGCTTTTCAAACTGATATAGTACATTGTAACAAAATGAAATTTGTTCATATCAATTCAGTAACACAATGTAGTCGTGGTTACTTTGTGCTGATTTATACATGTAACAAGCTATACATTGTAAAAAAGGTATTCAGTCTTCTGTATTGATGATTATTTGTCAATTAGTGGTTTTTGTGGAGTTTCAGATAGTGATAAAAAGTAGGGATGATAAGTACAGCGATACTTCCTACAGTTAGTTCAAAGTTGTGTTACAGATGTTTGATACATACATTTAGCATTGTGTGTGTATATATACGTGTGTATACAGGTTGGCCATATGACACATTCTAGACAATTAATCTTAATTGATTAGCAAACGTGATCAGCTATGGAACTGAATATGGTACTAATGTATGATGTTAATGATTCTAATTAAACTGTGACGAGTTTAAAGGGATAGCATAACTGTGTGTAAAAATAAGGCAATTATAAGGAAATTTTAGGGCAATTTGATAACCATGCCTATAATAATTTCATACAGGTACTAATGCCTGCCTCATTTTCGTGTGATAGATTGTCATGTCAAAAGCAAACTGACAACGTACGATTAATGTGTTATGTATTGAACAACTGTCTTTCAAGTCCATAACGTTCCTCATATTTTCCCGTCGAGACGTGTGGCCGAGTGGTTAAAGGCGACGTCTCAGAGACGTGAGGTTGCGGGTTCGAACCCCACAAGATCACGAAACAAAATACTTAGCTACTTCACTGTTTTTTTTTCTTCAATTTTGTATTACATATTCGTCCATGTAGAGATCACGTTCGTATATAAACGCACCTATACACAGACACACACACACGCCATATCCCTCTTTTTTGTGTGTTGGAGACCACATTGCTTCGACTGCAGCAAATTTTGCAGGTTGACTTTGTCAAACCGATCATAGTATGTAATGACGACGACTGAGGTGTTGTACTTTGAACGATTGTCTTTCAAGACGATGTCATTGTTTTGTAATTTGATGACGTCATTACACTGAAAATTGTGATTAAAGGCAAGGTATCAAAACCAGCCGATTATAGGTTTTATGTCTGCGGGACGTATTTTTCCCAAGTTGCCAGAAATGGCATAGCGACCTCAGTCGTTACAAGGCCGCTTTTCCGTCTAGCAATGTAATAGATGTTCACACGGCCACGTTAGTTGAGTGGGCATTGACTTTCCCCCTGTTATATCTATACATTGTTTTTTTTTTTTTTTTTAGACCCGTGGTCGAGTGGTTACAGAAACGGTTTCGCATGCAGGTTCAATATAACTTCAAGGTGCCTATATCACATTCTTTTCTTTGTCGATCACAGATGACTGTCATCTGATGCCCACAAGCGTATCACCTAACTCGTCAGCGTGACGAGTTTCATATCTCGTTCTTCTTTCTTTCTGGACAATTTTGTGTCATCAATATCTCAAGAATGACATTACGGAATAACATGACATTTTCAGGGAACATGTCTCATGACAAAATCTAGCCACAATAAGGTTTTCATGACAGTAACATATCTATGACGTCATCTAGGCGCCATTTTGTGATTTTCGGACCATGTTACATGATCGATCATAACTTCATAACTAAAGGTCATTTCTGTATCATTTTCGGTGGACATTAAGTTCAGGTCACGCTCTATCTTACATTTTAATGCTAATTACCTAGGACATCATTACGCGCGCGTACGCGCGCGTCAAACTTTTAAAAGGCTCAAAACAACTTTCCAATGGGAAATCTCGAAGTTTCAGACAATTTTAAGCATTTCGCGCGTAGGCGTCCGTCCGCGTATTTTCGCGCGCTGTGCGCGTAAGCAACACGAGAATGCAATTGTTTTGACAGATTTGGATTCCTGATACATTAAGTAACAATATCCAATGATTTCCGATCAATTTTGACTTATAACAAAGGAATGCGCTGGGGTCAAAGTTGAAATTTCGTGTGCGCGTCTATGTGGAAATATAGCGAAAAACATGTCTTTGTTTATTTCGCCATAACTCTTTAAAACGCGGGGTGACCCTATGTTTTTATTGCATATTACAAAAGCATATGAATTGGAAATAACATTTCAAGCATCAACATTCCCCGAAATACATTATGACGTCATCATATCATTATCTGAAATCAAAAAAGTGGAATTAACTTTTTTGAGGTACTGTTTCTGACATTCATTTGCTCGTATCTCTCTTGTTTAAGGTCAATATTATCCCAAATTCAGATATGTTTTACTTTGAACATTTGCCTTTCAAGTCCATGTCATGGTTTTGACATTTAATGACATCATCATACCTTAAATTGTGATTAAAGGTAAAGACGCAAAATCGGACAAGTTTACGTGTATTGTCTATGGGAGGTGATTTTTTTTAGACCATGCAATGACTTGACAACGTTTAAGCACCTTTATCTCAGCTGATTTTACTCCATTTCCTCTGAAACTTAAGTATGTTGTAGCTCAGACAATAAACTGCAGTCATCATGCATTTTATATTTTAAAATCTCCTCATGAGGTCGACAATTATGTAGTTAAAAACTGAAAATGAGAATGCAATCTGTACGGAACGATTGGCGATTGTTGTTTGCAACTGTATATTGGTCGAATCCACGCGGCCACTTGTGGGAAGTTGAATAGCGCCATCTCCGTCAACCAGTCACGATTGTATAATTAAAAATTTAAGTTTCGCAAACGATCTTCGGGACAGCCGCGTGGCGTAATCGCTTAGCGCGCTGGGTGATCATAACGCCATACAGGAAGGCGAGAAGTTCGACTCCCGCAGGACTTTTACCTTTTTTTTTCTTTTTTTTTTCGGCTGTTCTGCTATACTCGATGTCATTTATCGTATTATTTTATCAAGTATACGTAAGCCGTGAACACGGCTGCTCTATTTCCCTGAATTGTTTTGTATCGGAGTTTGGAGATTGGGTTTGCTTCATTAATTTTGTCACACTTAATGTTGTAAATTGCCCCTTGTTACAGTGTCCCGCTTACCACCTTTCGTTTGCTCTTTCCTTTTCTCTTCATTGGTTCTTGTTATATTGTAACAGGATAGGTAGGAACATGTACGTTTAGATAACTGGCAGGAATGGGAGCTGAATTGATTAACTCTAGTCCAGGTGTATGGCGCCTCGCTCATCTCTTTGAAATTCCAGGTTGTTATTGTTTGACCCAATAACGGAGTTGTAGACAGGTTTTATGTTTCTATAGAGGTATCTTGTGCCACATGAGTGGAAGGCATCACTGTTTAGTAGTAGTAGTAATGAACTTTTTCATCTTGTAAATGATATTAAGTTATGAATTTCACATCCAATCTTCGGGACAGCCGTGTGGCTTTATAGTCGCTTAGCCCGCTGCATTGTCATTATGCACTACCTTAGGACGAGATGTTCGAGACCTGCAGGACGCTATTATTTTTTTTTTCTCTCTCTTTCTTTGTTTTTCTTTTGGCAGTTCTGCTTTATTCCGATGTCATTTATCGTATTATCTTATCAAGTATACTACCCCACGAGACACAGTCACTCAAGTTCCATTTTTTTTTTTTGTCGGAGGCTGGAGGTTGTATTTGCTTCATTTATCATACGTAATGTTGTAAATTGCCCTTGGTATACAGTGCCCCGCTTGCCACCTTTTGTTTCTCTTTCCTTTTCTCTACTTTGTTCCTGTTACACTGCTCAAGACAGGTCGGAAAATAATTTACATAACTCAACTGGAGCAGGAATGGCAACTGAATAAATTAACTCTAGGCCAGGTGTATAACGGCGTCTCGCTCATCTCTTTGAAATTCCAGGTTATTGTTTGATCCAATAACGGAATTGTAGACAGGTTTTATGTTGCTATAGAGGTATCTTGTGCCACATGAGTAGAAGGCATCACTGCTCAGTAGTAGTAATGAACTTTTTTATGTCCCTCCATGTCAATTATAGTGTGTTTAAAGGGGTTGTGCGTCTATCTGCCAAAGAAAAGGAAAACCTTATTTTCGCCATGGCTGTTTCTCTATACGTAGCCGTAGGTGGTGAGTGTTGTTGGTATCTGAGCAGTGAAGAACAGGATATCAGGCTAAAATCCCCCTTAGTTATACGCGCTAAGCGTTCAATGTGATATATCTTTATTTATGTAGTCAATCACTGCTAATGGAGTTACAGAATTATGTTATGACACGTTTCACTGAAAGTTTGTAAAGCAAAGTTTATGGACAAGGCAAGCAATTGTACACGAATAATACCATTGATTTCAGAGGGAAATTATGTTATACCTAAATGTAAGAGTATCACTGCTTTGGAATTGGTGAGACAATATGCTTGGCACGAGGGCTTCCACTTCTAATAGCTGATCCCTTTGAAGATTTGTCGGTCACGGGTGATCGTCATGATTCATCTTTCACGTGGAAGCTTCCGTTCCACACTCTTAGTTCGAGAAGACTTACCATCACACTTCAAATTGTGATTAAAGGTAAAGACGCAAAATCGGACAAGTTTACGTGTTATGTCAATGGGAGGTGATTTTTTTTTAAAACCATGCATTGCCTTGACAACGTTTAAGCACCTTTATCTCAGCTGATTTTGCTTTATTTCCTCTGAATCTATAGTATGTTGTAGCTGAGACAATAAGCTGCAGAAATCATGCATTTTATTTTTGCAAATCTCATCAGGTTGATAATTTTGCAGTTTAAAACTGAAAATGAGAATGGAATGTGGACCAGACGATTACTGAATCATCTTTCACATACATAAGTTTACGTTCCTCATATTTTCTCGTCGAAACGTATGGCCGAGTGGTTAAAGGCGACGTCTCAGAGACGTGAGGTTGCGGGTTCGAACCCCACAAGAGCACGAAACAAAATACTTTTTTTTTTACTTTTTTTCTTCAATGGAGTACTACACCTTCACCTATAGCAGAAATCACGTTCGCATGTAACCGCACCTATACGCACACACACACAATATCCCTTTGTTTTGTGTTGGAGACCAAAGCGCTTCGACTGGAAATTTCGACTTGAAAATACAAATGTAAATGTGAAGGTGACCCTTAAAAGACCTTATCGCCATGTTTGATTTATGTTTTTTAACCGTATAAAGACCTATTGGTAAATATTCATTTACATATCCTGTCTGATCGACTTACTTGCCCACGCCGACACACGCATGAAATGTTCACATGGTTGCATGACAGAAACAATTTCATCTGAATTATGTGGGACTGTATAAAGAATAGGACTTCACGAATGTGTCTCATGTCCTCTATTTGTCTGTTTATGCTAAAAAAACAACTGCCATAACATCTAATACATTTTGCTTCACTTGTCACACAAAAGGTTATAAATTGCAGTTGTGCAGTATATTTTTGCCAGCTCTCGTCTTCTCTTCCCTTTTCGCTACGTTTGTTTTGTTAACTGAAGGTGGGGATTTATGCATTTATATAAATACTTCAACTTGAGTGGGAAAAAAGAACTGAATTGATTTACTCTAAGCCAGGTGTATACCGTCTCGCTCATCTCTGTGATATTTCATACTGTATTGTTTGATCCAATAACGGAGTTGTAGACAGGCTTTATGTTGCTTTAGAGGTATCTTGCGCCACATGAGTGGAATGCATATGCTGTTTAGTATTAGTGAAGAGTTCTTTCATGTCCCTCCGTGCCAATTACAGTGTGTTTAAAGGGGTTGTGTGTCGATCTGCCAAATAAAAGGCAATACTGTTATTTAAGTAATGGCTGTTTCTCTATACGCAGCCGTAGGTGATGAGTGTTGTTGCCATCTGAGCAGTGAAGAGCAGAGTATCAGGTTATAATCTCCTGAGTTATATGTGCTAAGCGTTCATTTTGATATATCTTTGTTTATCTAGTAGTCACTGCTAATGGAGTTACATAGTTATGTTATGACACGTTTCACTGAAAGTTTGTAAAGCAAAGTTTATGGACTATGCAAGCAATGGTAGACCTACATGATTAATACCATTGATTTTAGAGCGAAATTATGGAATGCCTAAAAGTCATTGTCTCATTGCTTTGTTGAGACAATATGCTTGACACTCCTTCCACTTCTAACTGTTCCCTTTGAAGATGTGTCGGTCACGGGTGATCGTCATGATTCATCTTACGTTCCACACTCTTGGTTCGAAAAGACTTACCATTTAGTTACGTGGTTAGAAGCTATGTCTCTTTCTTTTAGTTGAGGTAATGCCGCTTTCGTCTTGGTACAAATCATATTGTCATGTAAACAAACACACACTCTCTCTATTTGCCACTGTTTTGTTTTTGGACGTTTCATTGCTTTTACTGCCGGAAAATTTCACAGGCTTGTAGCTGCAAGGGCTTTCTTTATTTTTCCTTTTTTTTTCTTAGGCAGTTCAGCTTCACTCCTATGTCATTTGTTTCACTATTTCCTCAAGTATACACATCCCCACGAACACAAACACGCAATTTCCCTTATTTTATATCGGAGGTTAGAGTGTTTCTGTTGCTCGTGGGAATTTTTGTTTATCGCCAAATTACAATTCATTTAGCTAACAATGGATACTCAACCAGCAGAGCCCTTAAAATAAGTCAGCAAGTAGTTACTAGTACAATATAGCACCATTTTTCGTCCGGGTATAAATCCCATTCTGTAAAGACACGCACTCGCTATATTTTCCTTTGCTTTGGATTGGATGATTCATTGCTTAATTGCTGGAAAATTTTACAGGCTTGTAGCTTTAAGAGCTCTCCAAACTGATCATATTAATGACAAGATTCGATATAGCAGTTTTGGTTATGGAAATAAGGGCTAGAGTTCATATTTTTAAAAGACCACTATTAAAGTCAAGACGATCCTTAAAACACTGTATTGACGTGTTTCAATTTGTTCGTGTTTATATTTGTTCGTCATCGTAGAGATACACTGTACTAAGAAAACCTGTTAATCTACTTTGGCCTACTTGTACACGCAGACACACGTACAGGACTTTCCATGTGGTTTGCATTGTTACTAACAATATGATCTGAATAATAAAGGTCCAAAAAAAAAAATCGACTTTGCTAAAATATTATTGCAGAGATATAACTTAAAGTCGCTATATTTCATTGTTTCGTTGTCAATCACTGGTGACCGATATCTGATGACCCCAAGCGTATCACCTAACTCGTCTTTAAAGTGACGAGTTTCATGTCTCGTTTTTTTTTATTCTTCTTTCTTTCTGGACAATTTTGTGTCGTCAATATCTCAACAATGACATTACGGAATGACATGACATTTTCAGTCAACATGTCTCATAACAATATCTAGCCACAATAAGGTTTTCATGACAGTAACATATCTATGACGTCATCTAGGCGCCATTTTGTGATTTTCGGACCTTGTCACATGATCGATCATAACTTCATAACTAGATGTCATTTCTGCATCATTTTCGGTGGACATTAAGTTCAGGTCACGCTCTATCTTACTTTTTAACGCTAGTTACCCAGGTCTTCATTACGCGCGCCTACGCGCGCGTCAAAATTTTAAAAGGCTCAAAACGACTTCCCAATGGGAAATCTCGAAGTTTCAGACAATTGTAAGCGTTTCAAACATTTTCTCGCGTGCGCGTCCGTCCGCGCAATTTCGCGCGCAGAGGGCGTAACCAACATGAAAATGCAATTTTTTTGACTGATTTGGATTCCTGATACTTTGAGTAACAATATCCACTGATTTCCGATCGATGTTGACCTATAACAAAGGAATGCACTGGCGTCAAAGTTGAAATTCCGCGCGCGCGTCTTTCTGCAAATATAGTGAAAAAACATGTCTTTGTTTATTTCGCCATAGCTCTTTAAATCGTCCGTTGACCCGATATTTCTATTGCATATTACAAAAGCATATGAATTGTAAATAACATTCCTAGTATCAATATTGCCAGGAAAACGCGATGAAGTGATCATATCGTCATTTTGAATAAAAAAAAGTGGAATTGATTTTTTTGAGGTACTGTTTCTGACATTCATTTGCTCGTACCTCTGTTGTTTAAGATCAATATTATCCCAAATTCACATATGTTGTCCTTTAAACATTTGCCTTTCAAGTCCATGTCATGGTTTTGAAATTTGATGACGTCATCATACTTTAAATTGTGATTAAATGTAAAGATGCAAAATCGGACAAGTTTACGTGTTATGTCTATGGGAGGTGATTGTTTTAAAAGCATGCATTGACTTAACAACGTTTAAGCACCTTTATCTCAGCTGATTTTGCTTCATTTCCTCTGAAACTTTAGTATGTTGTAGCTGAGACAATAAGCTGCAGTAATCATGCATTTTATTCTTTGAAATCTCCTCATCAGATTGACAATTTTGCAGTTTAAAACTGAAAATGAAAATGGAATGTGGAGAAAACGATTCCTCATGTATCTTTCATATACATAAGTTTACGTTCCCATATTTTCTCGTCGAGACGTATGGCCGAGTGGTTAAAGGCGCCGTCTCAGAGACGTGAGGTTGCGGGTTCGAACCCTACAAGATCACGAAACAATTTTTTTTTATTTTACTTTTTTTTCTTCAATTTGTATTATATATTCGTCCATGTAGAAATCACGTTCGTATATAAACGCACCTATACACACACAGACACACACACACGCCATATCCCTCTTTTTTGTGTGTTGGAGACCACATTGCTTCGACTGCAGCAACATTTTGCAGGTTGACTTTGTCAAACCGATCATAGTATGTAATGACGACGACTGAGGTGTTGTACTTTGAACAATTGTCTTTCAAGACGATGTCATTGTTTTGTAATTTGATGACGTCATTACACTGAAAATTGTGATTAAAGGCAAGGTATCAAAACCAGCCGATTATAGGTTTTATGTCTGCGGGACGTATTTTTCCCAAGTTGCCAGAAATGGCATAGCGACCTCAGTCGTTACAAGGCCGCTTTTCCGTCTAGCAATGCAATAGATGTTCACACGGCCACGTTAGTTGAGTGGGCATTGACTTTCCCCCTGTTATATCTATACATTGTTTTTTTTTTTGTCTTACCATTTCCGTGGATGACCCGTGGCCGAGTTGTTACAGAAACGGTTTCGCATGCACGCTCAATATAACTTCAAGGTGCCTATATCACATTCTTTTCTTTGTCGATCACAGATGACTGTCATCTGATGACCACAAGCGTATCACCTAACTCGTCCTCAATGTGACGAGTTTTCATGTCTCGTCTAATAATTATGTCGTCTCATGTCCTCTGCGGTCAGCCAGGACCTGGCAGCACGGGTGAGACTGTCGAAAGGAATCCATCCACCTGCCATTCGATGAAGTGTGCAATCTTCAACCAGGCGGTCTGCCGTGGTCTGTCCATGGAGATACTACTAGTATTAGAGTAGCTCCATGGTCTGTCTTTGAAACCAAGCCCGAATGAGGGGTGGGGGCTATAGAAATGACACCATGAACGAAAAGAGGCCCCGAAGAAGAAAGATATTGAACCAAGATTAATGGGAAAACAAAGCGCAGAAGGACAGGAATGTCTACGACGACAGGAGGGGATAAGACATGGATTGAATGAGAACAAAATGTATTAAAAGAAACCACGCACTTGACAACCCCGCTTCAGGTTTCATAGAGCCGCAGCCGATCTAAAACATTAACATCAGAAATGTGAGTGTGACAGCTCTATGGACTTGATGAGTAACGTATTCCTATATAACGCTGAAAGTTCAAAAATAAACAAGCCAAAAATGTTCGCTTTAGCAATTTGTTTAGTTGATACCAGCTGTAGACACTTCTACCACATTGTGACAGCATGGACCTTCTTGAGATATTATCATGGCTGAAAGCCATACTTGTTGACCAGCGTTGTTTAAACATCTCTTTTTCAAACGTTTTCTCAACCTGACCTTTGCAATCATTTTGTATTTGAGTCGAAAATAATGATTTACGGTCTTTTCATCGCAGGATACAGCTAGGAAGAGTGCAATTTCATACTGAAAAAAAAAAAAAAAACATTACGCACACTCTGAGTGAGTACCGAGTATGATCAGCCATTTCTTTGTTTTATTCTTTCAGCTCATGTAAGAAAAATTGATCTCATATTTCATAAATACGTCATTACCTATAGTATCTTGCTTTTAATTGTTTGTGTAGTTTATGTAAATGGTCTCAGTGATTGTATATATCGTGTAAATAGCAATGGATATCGATTTAACTGTGTATCAGAGCATCTGTAATATACTTTTACTGTACATAGTCTTTTATGACCTATTTTTGTAATTGCTCTTTGGTTGATGTACAGAATATATTTATTTTTATATGCTCAATTAATAATGAGATGATAATACTTTGTATGGACCCCATGGACGACCAGATTTGGCATGCGGACAAAGGTGAATATCCATCCGGTGTTTTTTAAATGTATTTCTATCGAAATTCAGTTCTATACTTCTATACGACACATACACAGACAGATAAACAAACACACAGAGTGAGACACACATACACACATACGACAACGTTCTTAATTATTACATTGTGAAGAACAGCAGTTTGTTTGGATGAAGAGCTCTATGCACTGCCAGTAGATTTACTACGATAAACACTGCCATTGCACTGAAGGACCCCCTACATACGCACGTATAGCAACATTGACATTAATTTTATACTGCACTTACTCCATCGCAATACGTTGTAGATTAACTCTAAGAAATCTTATTACGAAATATGTCATTGCGATACAAATATTCTTCCAAAGCTGTACGGAAGTTATTACAAAATTATTTCATGATTGACTCTTCATGTTTTGTTTTGGGTTTTTTTTTTTTTTTTTTTGATTTTGTGGAGTATTGTAACTTCAACTGAAAAGAGATATTCGAATTAATGTTGATGAGAGTGATTTTGGGTTAACAAAAGAAAGAAAAAAAAAACTTGTAATACTCGCCGGAGATGTTGAAGAACGAGGGCATAACACCACGATGATGTATTATATTGCACATACATAGAAGCTTCGGCACAATAACAGTCTGCCACATCGAACCTCTAGTCATACCAGACAAAAGTCTTTCACTGACATCCAGAAAAATAGGCCCATTCGTATAATAAAAACTAAAAAAAAAAGTAGATAAGATATTTGTTCTGGTTTGCTTGTTACCATTGTCACTTTTATAGACAATGTTGTAAAAAAAATGTATGATGAATGGCATGATAATTTTTTTTTTTTTTTTTTGCAAGACAGTTTGAAATAGAGCTGTATAAGCATGGAAAATATAACATTATTGCTGCTTAGACCGTCTTTCGATATGTAAGACTAATGTGTTTTCAGAAGGTGGACATTGTTCTGGTGAGACAAAGTCGCATTACATTGTGACAGTTTTACCTCACAGCTCTTAGATACCGCATCAATACGGTGACATTGCCACCTTTGTATACTTCATGTTGTAATGATTTTCGAACATCTGATCTATTCCGCGTTAAATTACACTAATGATAGAGTTGAGTGGACACCCTTTCTGTTTTTGAAGGTCACAAGGATGACTTCCATTTCGATGTGGCTCCGATTTAGCTTCGGGGTTGGGCTCATTCCTTTGATAGTGGATTAACACCCCTATATATAGGACTGCAAATTCAATTCGAATCTTATCAATCTGATCAAGTCAACATGATCCTTCTCGATCAGTCTTGTAGAAACAACTCAACTCTGTTTCATGTGTTTTCTCCAGCTTTTTTTTCTCGTCCCTCTTTCTAATGTTTTGTTTTCAAATACTTTGTATTTGAGTCGAAAATATTGATTTATGGGCTTTAGGACACAGATAGCAAGAGTACATGTATACTAAAAAAGGTAACAATACGCACATACTGAGTGAGTAGCGAGTATAGAAAGCTATTTCTTTGTTTTAGTATTAACATTTTCAAGTTTTTGTATAGGAAAAATTGGTATCATGATTCATAAACATGTCATTAACTACATGCATGCTGTTTTGGATTGTTTGTGTAGTTTATGTAAATGGTGTCAGTGACAATTATGATATGGATATTCATATGCATACAATCATGTTATAATAACGTTATATTTTTCATGCTTATACATCAGATTTATTTAGTTACAACGTCGGCATATTTATGTATAAATTTTCTGCCAAGGAGTTACCGGATGTTTTCTCTCGCATGTTCAGGAAAAAACTATTTGATTCATAATTATCCTACCCGCCAAAGTGACGCATTTCACCTTACACGTCGTACTCGAACAATTTTCGCTAAAAAAACGATAACGTATACGGGCCCTAGATATTGGAATGACCTCTCCCCCGAAATAACAAGCTGCTTGTCTTTATATTCCTTTAAACGCAAATTAAAAGAGTCTTTATTGAGTGCATATCTTGCAGAAACTGAATAATTGTAATGTCTTATGTAACATTGTGGTATGTTATTGTCCGATCAAACATTCTTGTCAACACGCTGCAGATTCCATTTTGGGTCTTGCTGTCAGGCTCTCCGAATTCATCATTATCAATTCCACACTCTACTTCGTTTCCCTCTCTTCCTCTTTACCTCTTTCTCTCTCTAACTTTCTATACAAAGCTTGACGGCGGACACCAAATGGCTTGATAGCTGTACATGTTACTTCTTGTGTCTTACTGATCACCCTGGCGATAGCTTTAATGCAACAACAGTTTATAGTGTATATACCAAAGTAGGCTTTATGATTATGCAAATCATGTTGTACTCCTGAAACCAATAATAGCTCGGTCACAGTAATAGTTCACATTTTAGTTTTTTTTTTTTTCCTTATTTGGCACCCGTACATCATCTGGTCTTATCTACTTATCCGTTCTCCGTTTCTTTTTTCACAAACACTGATTAATCGGGGCTTACAGCCAAACAAGCTTGCTTTTAAGTAGGTCCCGCCATACTTTTCTTTGATCAACCCCATCTCGATTTCGAATTTGACCAGTTATTACATATAATTACTGTGTTATCACCATGTATATTGTTGTGTTTTGCACATTGTTTACAAGGTGAAAGAACTTGTTTGATTTCTGTTATAATGTCCATAAATGAGAAGTATGGAAATAAAATGAATTGAAATTGAATAGAATTGAATTGGATATCGCTTTGATTATGGATTGTATGAGAGCATCTGTAATATACTTCTCATATTAGGGACTCATGTCTTATAGTCTTTTATGACATATTTCTGTAATTGCTCTTACTTTGGTTCATGTACAGTATATTTTGAATTTCATATGTTCAGTTATAGTAATGCCGTGATTATATCGTGTATAGACCACATGGACGACCAGATTTGTTATGCTGTCAAAGGTGAATATCGGCAATTCATCCGTTTTTTTTATTTCTATCAAAATTAATTTCTATATTTCTACACGTCACAGACATAGATAGACAGACAGACACACACACAGAGACACACACACACACGCACAACGTTCTTAACTATTACATTGTGAAGAATAGCAACTTGTTTGAATGAAGACCAATATGCACTGCCAGTACACTTACTACGAAAAACATTGCTGTCCCCGAACAGGGGCGGATCTAGATTTATATAAAGGGGGGTGGGGTGGGGGCGGTATGCGAGGGAGTGTAGCGACCGAAGCCGAGCGAGCGGAGCGAGTGAGGGGGGGGGGGGGGGAGGTTGTGGGAGGGGGGTGTCCCCCCTCCCACAGTAGGGAGAATTTTTGAAAATCTGTGTGTGAAAATGGCGTTTTCTTGCATCTAAAACACCACTATTTTTGGTATAGAGGTCATTGCCAAATTAACCCCCCCCCCCATGAAAATTAGAAAAAGATAAGATTAAAAAAAATGGTCCCCGGATTTTTTTTTTTTTTTTTTGTTTGGTGGGGGGGGGGGGGGTTGCAACCCCCCAACCCCCCTCTACATCCGCTTCTGCCGAATACAGTATGTACACACGTAACGATGTAAACATGTATCCTGTACTCACTCCATCCTAAAACTCTCTTGTAGATTAACTCTAAGAATCTCTTTTATGAAATATGTAATTGCGATGCCAATATTACTTCAAAGTTGTAGGAAAGTTATTACGGACTCAATTCATTATTGACTGGATTATTTGTTGTTGACGTTATTCGTGGTGGTATTGTACAGTATTGAGACTTCAACTGAAAAGAGGTACATTGTATTCGAATTTTTGTTGAAAGGAGGAATTTTGTGTTAAAAATGAAAGAAAAAATAAACTTGTAATACTCGCTGGAGACGTTGAAGAACGAGGGCAGAACACAACGATAACATATATCACATTGCTCATTAATGGATCTTTGGAACAACATTTATTTTGCACATAGGACCGGGAATATATCTCACTGTCTACGTTCTAGTCATACCCGACTATAGTTCTCTAATGACACTCGGACAAATATTCGTACAATAATAATAATAATAATAATGATAATGATGATTATAAGAAAAAAAATCGAACAAATAATTGTTATAAGCGTGGTATGATAAATTTCGTTGCAAGAAAGACATATTGACGGTTTCAGGCAGTTTGAAATAGAGGTGCATGTGCATGAAAAAAATATGATAACGTTATTGCTGCTTCAGACTGTCTTTCGATATGAAGGGCTACCGTGTGTTCAAAAGGTGCACATTATTGTGGTGAGACAAATTTTCTTTAAAATGTGACAATTTTACCTCACAGCTCTAAGATACCGCATTAGTACTGTGGCATTATCGCCTTTTGTTTATTATGATTCATGATGTAATGATTTTTGAACATCTTATCTATCCCGCGTTAATATACACTACTGATACAATTGAGTGGACACTTTCTGTTTCTTGAAGGTCACAGAAATGCATTCCATTTTGATAGTTTCTAGTCCAGCTTCGGGGATGTATGGGCTCACTCATTTGAAAGAGGATTTACACTCCTACAGGAGAGCAAATGCAATTCAAATCTACTCAATCCGATCGAATCAACACGATCTGCTCGACATTACTCACAACTATTAAAAGCCTATAAAAAGTATGAAATGTATTCAAACCTGATGCAATTCACTACGTGGGGGAGGAGGATTCCATCTCAATAAGTAAGTTCAGACGGGTTTTGAATAATATTTCCTTTAACGGCGCTAGTCGTTAAAAGGGGTTTACACTCGCTCACTGACTTGTTTTCTGCCTTTGAGGGCGTTCGGCGCTAGTCGGAGCCTGAGAGCAGGCGGCATACGCAAAGAGCGTCGCCGAAAACATGAACGAGTGATCTCCTCTGATGGTTCCCGATGGCGCAACCGCATTAGTACGCTTAGCAGTGCGCGTGGGAAAGCTGAACATTTAGCGTGGGAAAGTTTAGTAGTTAATGTGAGAAGGGATCATTCTGTGCGTGGATTTCACGGAGAGAGCATCAATTTTGGGCCCTCGATTAAATTATTGTATAGAGCTATTCATTCGGATACAAAATCGTCAACTCTTGCTACGATCAGAGGCAGTGGAATTTCCAAGATGCCAAAACATTCGCAGCGGAAAGCTTCACGGGCTGCAGCATCGGCCAGCGCTCCTCCGGTACCGACAAGAGCAAGGAGGATTGCTCGAAATGCTCCCGCACCCAGTACACGCCGGGAAGGAACGACTACTCCCCCTCCTGTGTCCTCGCGATCCGCGGGGTCGGCGGCCCGAAGCCCAGCAGACGAACATAATACCAGCCGGAGCCCCGGCGCAAGTTCCGCTGTTGGGCAGCTGGACTACAGGGTGCAGACGGAGGACCGTGCTACGGGGCAGGCGGCCGGGAGAGCTCATGTGACGGCCCAGCCTGAGCAGGACATGGGTGGCGCGGTCGGCGATAACGGTGAGTACCCAAGTAATGAAGGGCTTCTAAGTGCCTTGGCCTACGGTGACCGTACAGAAGGTTAATGAAATGACTGTGATCGAGGACGATGAACAGGGTCAGTCGTCAGACACTGGATTCCCGAAGCCTCCCCTGATGTCGACACCTAGGGAAGAGCTAGGTTCAACGGTTCCCATATCGACCAAATAAATGATATGGAAGGGCGAGTTTGTAGATTTGGGTTGTTTATTCAAGAATGCCACGATTCAAAGTGATCAAACCCCTATACTCAGGTGCTGCACTAACTGCGACCAGCCCCAACGTGCAGCGTTGGGGCTGCGCTGTTTTTCGCATTCAGATCGAGGAGTTGTACAAAACGGTGCCGTTTCGGCGCCATATTTTCTTAATTTTTCAACAAAAACTACTAGGATTACTTACATGGGTCGATTAAACCTAAATGATTCATTTCGGTGACTGATGCATTTCATTGCTTATGATGCAGAAAATGTTGTCTTACAAGGCGAATATCTTCAGCTCACCGATGCTCACTAAAACTCACAACCACTTGCACATGCGCACAACATGCATGCAGTGCAGTGCATTGACAGCTGTATTTGCTGACTACATGATGGATATTCATTTCACCTTATATGCACCGTGCGATGGTGCATCATTCATATCCTTGAGCGTCCGTAACGTTGACGTCATTGTTCACGCATGCGTACATGCGTACTAATGGATATAGCAGCAAGTCTTTCCACTGTTGCACTAGGGTAGGCCGCTTATTACTCCTAAAAATGTGGAAAATTTTGCAGTTTCTAGATAAATGGTTGAGAAGAACCAAATCGAAAATGTAATGCATATTTTATTTTTTATTGTCACTGTGTTTATGATAGAAATTTAGCCGTGCTTTATTTGTGAAGTCGCCGTGAATGTGGCAATGGAGTTATTCGTGATTTTTGCTCCCGCTCAGCTGCGAGGTAGCTGCCGGGACCGCGCCTTGCGGCGCGGTCTCCGGGGCTAGTGCCGCACTACAACTACAGCCGCAGCGCAAAGTCCCACGAATTACCACCATCAGTTCGGGGGGCCCGCTCGCAGGGGGGGCCCCTCCTTGTGGGTGGCCTGTCCCCCTTGTAGGTGGCCCCGTCCCCCTTGTAGGTGGCCCCCGGGGCGCCCCTTGTGGGGAGTCTCCGCGCTTTTTTGCGGTGCAGCGCGGGGGTGGGGGGGCTGCGGCGGTTCGCTTGGTTGTGTCCGTGGAGCTTCGCAGGTTTCCTGGTTGCTGGCGAGGTTTGGGCGGAGTCGGTTTGGGGCGTCGTGTCTGGGATCATGGATTTGGGTGCGATGTCGGGCGACCCGTGCGGGTGCTGGGGTGCGGGCGGTTGCTGGCGTGGGTGTCGCCGGGGGCGGCGGCGCGGCGGTGCTTGGGTGCAGGCGTGGCGACTGAGTACGGAGGTCGGTCGCCGCGTCTGCGCTCAGGCGTTGCCGCGCCGCCGCGCCTGGCGGCACTCGCGCCGGTGGTCGCTCGCGTTTCGGCGTTCGCGTGGGTCGTTTGGCGTCGCATTTGGGTCCATGATTTTGGATGTGGTGCCTCGGACCGGTTTTGCTCGGGTTTCGTGGGTGGCTGGGACACTTGTGGGGCTTTGTGGGCGCGGTCGGGCGGGTTGCCGCGGTCCTTTCGTTTTCGCGTTGCGTTGCGGGGGAGCGTGGGGGCTCCTTGTGGGGGGTGCCCCGGGGGTTGCTTGTGGGGGGGGGGGGCGGGGTTGCTTGTGGGGGGGACGGGTTGCTTGTGGGGAGGGGCCCCCCTTGTGGGTGGGTTTCCCGAACTGCCATAGAGCAGTGAACTAGGCCTTCACTGTATACGCATCAGTGTATACCGAGAGACACGGTTCCCGAGCGAGAGAGTTGTTCAAGTATATGGACGTCGTTAGATCTGCTGCCCGTTTTCCCGGCTATGGCTGGCGCACTAGGGTCGCGTTTCACCTCCCACTCATTCCGAATATGTGCTGCCACGGCGGCGGCAGTAGCGGGTTTTGACTCGCAGGTAATCCAGCAGATGGGGCGCTGGGTGACAAATACACATAAACGCTACATTCGCATAAATTTGGTAGGGGCAGAATAGTCCCTTACGTCATGTTGGGGACAGTTATGTTCGTAGCTTCATGTTGCTATAGTTACCAAAATAGTGGATATGTTTTTGTTATGTTGGTATATACTGTGGTATGCTGAGGAATGAGGGTCTTGCTCGCTATAACATTCACTTTGAGCACATAAACTTTTGTAAATTAACATGTTAGATTATAGACCAGTTCAAGTATGATTAACCCAGTTTAGCAGGGTTAACACAGCTTAGAAATTGTGAATTATGTCGAAAAGTATGGACAATTTTACTATATACAAAGGCTTGGGCTCATAGAGCAAAAAATATTTGGTTGAGCTAGACGCTGCCGGGTGATAGTTTTCTTTGTTTTGCAGCCAGGCGAGGCCGGCGTACGATCCTGGTAGTTGGGGACTCGTAGCGTACTGGGCCGGGAGATTCGCCAGTCGAGAGGGAGTCCAAGCAATGAGGCAGCGGGCTCCAGTCCAATGGAGAGGATATAGGGGGCTTCGACTCGGCCAGGTTCATAGCAGGCTGGAATCGATTCTTTCGTCTCAGCACTTCTGCAACTTGTCACACGTCATCATCCACGCGGGTACAAACGACATTGGGTTTTTTCCGAAGAAAGCACGGATGGAGCTGGTCTCAGAGACAATGTTTAAAATAAATTGCAGCAACTTCTTCCAGAAGCAATAATTGTTTAGTCGGAAATCCTGCCAAGGAGGAAATACGCCCAGAATTCCCACCAGAATCGGGCTGATAGGATTCGTCTTGCTATGAACAAGCGAACACGCGCATGTTATCCGCAAGCAGGGGCTCCTGTTATTACGCATCAAGCCATCCGACATCATGACGCCACTCTTTACAAACAGGACGGAATACACTTATCCGATGTTGGCATAGCACTATTTCTAAAAGACCTCAGAAGCGGGATAGCCGACATGATAATTGATATGATAATAATTAATAATTGATATGACTTATATAGCGCCAAATCCACTCTGCAGAGTGCTCTAGGCGCGGAAGGAAGAGAAAGTGAAGGAGACAAAGACATACAAATATCAAATACATGTAATGAGTAATCAAATTGAAACAGACACGGGTAGTGAGGTTGGTAATGAAAGGTGTTCATTAGATTGATAAGGGAGTCTATGAGATCGTTTTGAGTTCGATAACTCCAATGTTTGGTAGTAAATGTTTTGTAATGTTTTCTGGGACTAGAGATAGTCATAAAATGCCTTTACTATGGATGTAAACTAGCTCTTGTTCCGATGTGTGCTTTCTAGATTAACGTTGTGTATAGCAAAACAACAACAAAATATGTGTAACGTGGATCTTTATTGCGTCCCCCCTTTTACCGCTGTACCGCTCTCCTGCGCATTGGCGGCGGGCTGTGCCCGTATGGCGGAAATTGTTCATTTCTGGGCCTCTGCGCAGATGTAGTTTATACAATACATGAAATGTTTTCCACTTGTTATGTCAAACTCGTAGGGAAGGGTGTATTTCGGAATGTTTGTTTTATTAACAATTGTTATTGTGGCCATTTATGCATCAAGAGGCACCGTGAGGAAAGCCGGCGGGTCACGGACGCGCCCGCCTGTGACTAGTGCCGAGCACTTTTCTGATGCAGGGGGCTTTTGTATATGGGTCTGTACGCGCTTGTGGGTTCCGAGTTGAGTGGGCTCGCCTGTCAATCAGAGAAGTCCATTGTAGTTATACTCGATGGGGATACTTCTCGGATTACCATGCAGGGAGTCCTCCGACAAGGGCCTAAGAGGCAAGGCGGGATCCGGGGTGCTTGTCTGTAGGTGGCCCGTACGCAGAGAGCACTGCCATGTATATATGTTGTTGTATTCCACGGTGCAGATGCTCGTCATGAGATGAATACAAATTTGCGGAGAGAAAACCCGGGTCCTTCCAGAGTTAGACATAGCAGTGGCGTGTTTGAAAGCATTTACTACTTGGATAATATTTCTGTTTGTCGGTGTAAAATTACCGAATCCTGAAACCGGAAAGTATAATTGTGTATAACAAGCATTGGTATGATCATGTTTTTACTTTCTCGTCTATAAAGTGTAAAACCCTATCATGTTATCATGAGTAACTATGTTATGTAATGTGGTAAGCACTTTTTGTTTTGGTAAACTTGTACTCTCCAATAAATCCACGAACATGCATACTCCACGCCATTCTCGGTTTGTATTTATGTCGGAAGTGCAGTGAGTGTAATTCCTTTAACGGCGCTAGTCGTTAAAAGGGGTTTACACTCGCTCACTGACTTGTTTTCTGCCTTTGAGGGCGTTCGGCGCTAGTCGGAGCCTGAGAGCAGGCGGCATACGCAAAGAGCGTCGCCGAAAACATGAACGAGTGATCTCCTCTGATGGTTCCCGATGGCGCAACCGCATTAGTACGCTTAGCAGTGCGCGTGGGAAAGCTGAACATTTAGCGTGGGAAAGTTTAGTAGTTAATGTGAGAAGGGATCATTCTGTGCGTGGATTTCACGGAGAGAGCATCAATTTTGGGCCCTCGATTAAATTACCCACCCCATTCCCACCCCCTACACTTTTTCCTATTAAAAATGCATTGATTAATTGTGAAAGTCGTCGATACACAAGTAAATTTGGAATTATTCGTATTATAATTAAATGCCTATTGACCTATCGATGTGGCAGGTAATAGACATTGAGGAAAGTCGTGCTGTACAACCAAAACTAATTATTGAATTAATAGGGATTTAATTTTTTGTATCTTATAGTTTGAGATCGTTGTCCTTAAACAAGTGTGGACGGATATCGCGCTAAAGGCGGATTATAGGTCCGAGTGATGAGGGAATCGCAATGTCTGATCGTCTAAGGGATCCCAGACAAGACTATCTTGTTGTCGAAGTCTAGCTGGGCAGGTTGGGGCTTTTCTGCCATTTTTTCCCCAAAGGTTTTTTTTGGCAGTTTTTCACCCAATCCTGGGGTCTCCTTCCCTCCGGGGACGCGCGGCGGCGCTGGGGTTGTGTTCCTCACGGTACGGTGCATGGGTCCGTGGGATGACACAATTCTGGGTGGCGTCGCTTCGTGTTCAGGACTGGTGCGGTGCTGCGCGTCTTTTCTGGTGGGGATTGGTAGAGGCGGAAATTGTTCATTTCTGGGCCTCTGCGCAGATGTAGTTTATACAATACATGAAATGTTTTCCACTTGTTATGTCAAACTCGTAGGGAAGGGTGTATTTCGGAATGTTTGTTTTATTAACAATTGTTATTGTGGCCATTTATGCATCAAGAGGCACCGTGAGGAAAGCCGGCGGGTCACGGACGCGCCCGCCTGTGACTAGTGCCGAGCACTTTTCTGATGCAGGGGGCTTTTGTATATGGGTCTGTACGCGCTTGTGGGTTCCGAGTTGAGTGGGCTCGCCTGTCAATCAGAGAAGTCCATTGTAGTTATACTCGATGGGGATACTTCTCGGATTACCATGCAGGGAGTCCTCCGACAAGGGCCTAAGAGGCAAGGCGGGATCCGGGGTGCTTGTCTGTAGGTGGCCCGTACGCAGAGAGCACTGCCATGTATATATGTTGTTGTATTCCACGGTGCAGATGCTCGTCATGAGATGAATACAAATTTGCGGAGAGAAAACCCGGGTCCTTCCAGAGTTAGACATAGCAGTGGCGTGTTTGAAAGCATTTACTACTTGGATAATATTTCTGTTTGTCGGTGTAAAATTACCGAATCCTGAAACCGGAAAGTATAATTGTGTATAACAAGCATTGGTATGATCATGTTTTTACTTTCTCGTCTATAAAGTGTAAAACCCTATCATGTTATCATGAGTAACTATGTTATGTAATGTGGTAAGCACTTTTTGTTTTGGTAAACTTGTACTCTCCAATAAATCCACGAACATGCATACTCCACGCCATTCTCGGTTTGTATTTATGTCGGAAGTGCAGTGAGTGTAATCAATAATGTTTGCCTTTGTCATCCTTCAGCAATAATCTAGCGATTGTTTGTTTACCTCTGGTTTTAATTTTCTGTGAATAGAATCGCAGTCTTATCATTTTCTGAGCTCGTCCCCTTCATTCATGTACGGAACTTAATGC
The DNA here is from genome assembly GCF_964275005.1 of Diadema setosum. Classification (NCBI taxonomy): domain Eukaryota; kingdom Metazoa; phylum Echinodermata; class Echinoidea; order Diadematoida; family Diadematidae; genus Diadema; species Diadema setosum. Next base: position 1,248,080 of record NC_092696.1, read on the forward strand.
TGCATGCTATCTCGGATTAATGTATGTTTCATGTAAGCCTCGTCAGCTACGGGGGTTAAAGAAAAAGATATAGACGTGTTTTCGTTGTGTGTGTGTGTGTGCGTGTGTGTGTGTCTGTGTGTCTGTGTCTGTGTCTGTGTCTGTGCTTATTAAGGACAAACATTGTGAAAGATCAATAGAAATATAGTGGGAGGTGCATGATATAGGCTGTCAACAACAACAACAAACACCATTACGTTCTGTACAACAAAGTTAAATTTTAGATTCCAAAATTAACATCTCTATATTTGTTCCTACACCATATCTAATTGGCTATTAAAACAAACAAACAAACAAACAAACATACAAACATCAACCACAACAACAACAACAACAACAACAACCAAAAACGAAAAGTAAACCGCTGTTCCTGAGGGTTTCATTATAGCGGGAGTTGCCTGCACAGATTTTCATTCGTTTTGCCAGTGAAGCTTTGATATTATAACCAGCGGCAGCTAAATCACGTTGCTTTCTGTGTGGCAGATATACTCAAGCATGTTAAAATAACTACTGTTGCTGCATCCAGGGAAGGCTACATGTATCTTTATACCTTTTATGGTTAAGGCTTTGATTTATAAATTAAAACAGAATATGAGCAGCACAAGACCAAGAAGAAAATTGTCTATAATCTGGTGTCCAGTGTCGTTTACTTGTATCTCTATATGTGACCGTGCACCTCAAACGAACATAAAGTCGCACACACTGATTTTGCGTGAGGACTGAAAATAAGTGAAATGGGTCAACCTAGCCAAACTTGACTTTTTCATATTTTCTGAAAGAGCGGGTCTTCTTTTACAATAAACTAAAATCTGGTATCATAAAGCAGGCAGGAAATGTGTTTTTTAGCAGTTTATCTCGTACATTTTTGGTAGAATAGTGTGATTAGGTGTGTCTTTAGAATCCCTTTTTCATTTCTGAAAAACCTTGTCCACACTCTTTACTTTCAAGTCTAATAACTTTTGAAAGGATAGTGCTACTGCTTTAAAAGTTGGCATTGATTATGGACAGAATGTGTTAATGAGGCATGCTTGATTTCAGTCTAATCTGATAATCCCTTCATTTTTGTTACTCTGGTGGTTTACATCCTGCTTTTTTGTCCCATTCATCACGCAGCCAGCACGGTTTGGTAAAGATAAAGCGCTTGAATAAACAATGTACTTCAGAGCCTCTTTTCTCAGTTCACACTTTTCCTGAGTTTGTGCTTTCTTTCCGATATTTAGATAGGTTAGGAGAGTCCATTTGATTTGAGTTATACATTATTCTAAAGCTTAAAGTCTGCTCTTTCAGAATATGGTCTTAACTAAAAAATCATGTCTGGCGACTTTGTGTTTGTTTTGAGGTGCAGGGTCACATATTACATTGACCTGCAACACCGTGGATGGTTATGTCACACAAACGAATATTATTTTGTGCAACCACCATAGCGAATGAAGACTATAAAATCCGTTGTGAGGAGAGAAACTATCATGTGCTAAGGTGCATATTTGGTGCCATGAATTGTAACAGTCTGCTCATAACCTAACCTGCATACTGATGCTTTTCTTAGGTCTTATACAATGTATAGACTAGTGATTTTTGATGCCTGAATACTCTGTATTGTATACACACATATCTTTTACACAGCACACACAAACATGAAGATATACATGTACAATGTACTTCAGCATTTTTTATGTCAGGAAACAATGTAACATGCAACTCCAAGGCTGTCCCCTGGAATAAGGAGACACAAATTACAGACAAAAATCTCTTAACAGACTTGTGTCACACTATCATGAAATTATGTCACAAAATAAATTATCTAAACATACTGTTTGTGTACAAAATATAGTACTCATAAATTAATGACATAACCGTGGAATATGAAAATTGGGTTTTGAGTTTTCGTCACCCCAGGACCTCTGTTTTGAAGTAATCTATTGCTTTCAAAATTGAAATGGGATAATTGTACATAATCAGGGTTACTAGTAACCTCTAAAGTCCCTTTATTCCAAATCAAATAATTGCAGTTTAAAGGGATTTTACAGTACTGGCTGAAGTGGGATTTCATGTTCTGAGCATTCCTAAGTGAGATAATGAGCATCCCTCTCATTGAATATGAAAGAGCATGTAATTTTAAGAAGGGTTTATTTGATGAAAATTGGTTTTGAAATGGGTGAAATATTCAAGAAAGTGATAATAATGAAAGACGACAACCCACGCCTTTGATGAGGATTGCTTTTTTTTTTCACCTTGTTTTGGGATATCTCAGCCATTTCAAAACCGATTTTCATCGAATAAACTTACCTCTTAGACATCTCCTAGAGTTGTTTCTGAATATCTCGCAAAACGTTAAAAGCTAAACCCGCACCTAAACCAGAACTGTACACACCCTTTAAGTTGAACAATTTTCTCTCATTCACCTCTCTCCCTCTTACTATATTATTCTTTAATTATCCCTCCAGTCAATTCCGATTTTCGTCTCTTTCCTTCTTCTTGGCTGTCTGCCCCTCCCACTCTACCTCTGTTTCTTTTCTCTTTCTTCTCTCTCATGTCTCTGCTATACTCCCTTCCTCTTCCTCTCCCTTCCTCTCACCTCACTTCGCCTTTTCCCGGTGTTTCCATTCTCTGTCTTCCTTATACATTTCATTCAAACATTGTTCATAGCTTTTATAAACTACATTTCGTCTTTCTTATCTAAAAAGATAACCCATTCTCATAATGATTATAGTAATTACATGCTTGTAGGCATATTATATATGATATTTATTTCATATAAATAAATAAACCTAGGCGTGTGTATATCATACGAAAAAGTCATCTTTCACGGAGAAAATGGACAGCGTATGCATAATTTTCTTTATTCAACAGTCCTTTCAAAGACGTCATAAATTGTATATAAAGCAAACTTCTTTTCATGTTTTCTTTGTTATAGCTATGACGTCAAACCGCAACACCTTTCATGCAATATATCCTTACTGGAGCCTGCTAACCAAAAAATAGCTAATCATTCTTTCACTCTTTTCAAGGGGGAAAAATGTTTGGATATCTCTGTGCATGCATATTGTTGGATCCCGAAACAATTCCAATCTTGTGTATTCTTTTCTATTTAGTCCATGGTGTAGCAGGCTACAGAACTGATCGAACACTTGACCGGTATGAAACGCTAGATGGCGCTATCCAGTTCTTGCAGTGAATTTCTCGTATTGGTGTAGCACGTCGTCGAAATTGCCTTACCGTTGACTTGTGTCTATCCATTCTGAAAGTGCTACAGGAAAAACAATTACACCAACATCATCATCATCATCATCATTATCATCAATAACAACAACAACAACAACAACAATAACAACAACAACAACAACGAAGAACACTAATAAATAAGCAACGCTACATCCAAGTAAACTCCAAGTTAGTAAGTAAGTAAACAAAAAAAAATAAGTGAGAAGAGACATTCATTCTTTTTTTTTCGGGTTGATTTGGTTTGCTAGTTACTAATGATTAAAATGACTTGACAGATGGTCACGATTATTAGTTGAAAAAAGGATAAATAATGTGGAAATCAGCTACAAACAATCTGATTGACATCCCCATGTGGCATGTTATGTGCAGAGAGGGCTAACTCTGAATTGTTGGTCGAGGTGTCATTAAATTCAACAATTATTTCCCAGTCAACATTGAGAAGCTTCATTACTAATACCATGTATTACAAAGACACTTGCGTCATGTACAAATTGTCGTCAGAGGATGGTCGGAGCTAATGACAGTACTGATATAAAGTTTCCGTAAACATAACACTAGGTTAGATGGCTTGGGGTTTTCAACCTCTTGACTTTGTGCGAATGGAAATGGATATCTATAGCTTGCAACTGTACTCGAAATTAATTGCATCTTTTTTTGATAACTTTCTTCCTCCTCCTTCTTTTCCACCTCCTCTAGAACTCCTCCTCCTCCACATTTCTCCCTCTATCTGTGTCGCTTTTCTTGAAGCAGATGCTTAGTAAATCTAGTTCCTTTTCCCCTTTTTGACAGCCGTCATTTTTTTTTCAGTTCCCAATTGATAACATTGCAATGATATCTAAATATCTAAAGTGCACATTATTTTGCACACCTGTTCCTTAGAACCTAGGTGTATTGCCATATTGAACACATAAAGGCAAGAAGTCAGGACTTGAGATATTTCCATTTAAATCTACACCACAATTTCCCATGTACCTTTTTCCGTAACGTCAGTTACCAACACATTTTTCATTTGCTATGTGATAAGAAATGCAGTTCGAGAGAAAAACTTTCCACCTACTTCTTCATTCTCATGAACTCATTCATTAATTGGCTATTCCACAGGTTGGTGGACATGAGCTCAAAAATTCAAATTCAATATTTTTCTGTGTTATTTTCATTTTTAGTCCTTCATACATGATAGTTTCAGGAAACAAAAATAAAAAGCTTATTTTCATATGTTTACTTTGCGAAAAAATGGTTGAAAGTTGTGACTTCCATTTTGTACCCAAATAGAAGAAAAATAGTAAAAAAATGGAATATGGCATATTACCATTTCATTATTGCAACATAATATGAGTTTTTTAATTTATGAATTTCAGAAGATTCATATTACGTAAAATACACAACCTTTCAAGTATATTTGTAGAACTCATTCAAAAATAAATCTTGTAACCCACTTAGGCGATGTAACGTGAGTAACCAAAAAAACTGACTTTGTTTTCTGAGAGAAAAGTTCTTCACATTAAATTGGTGGGATTTGAAATTCTCTTCCCTCAAACAATCTTTGACAAGGTGATGACTATCAAAATCACAACAAAATACTAATCTTTATAAAAATGATGAAGAAAAACTGTAACTTGAGTAACTTTGTAACGTGAGTAACCATTTTGTAACATGAGTAACCAGCAAAAATTATGAATTTAGGTAACATTTACTGTGGGATGGCAAATTTTAAGCCTCATGGTAAGTTTGGAAGTTATTTTTGGTTAATTAAAAGTGAATTAATGAGAGTGCCCCTCTTTAGTTAGACTCTTTCCTCTTCAAAAAATAAACAAATAAATAAAAGTTTGGTTCATGGCATCATCAATATTGGAAACGCCTGCTCTTTTCTACAAGGTGTTCCTATAATATGTAAAAGTGGGAAAGTGTCCAACTTTCAAACAAGCTTCCCCACAATAGTTGCTTTTAATATGCGAAGAGAATTTCATCATTGAAATTCGTGCTCTTCACAAAGTATAATCAACATGTCCCATTTTGCACGACCTCCCAGAGATCTAGAAATTCTTGTGTACATACGACGTAGTGAACCTGCACGTAAATGAGCATTGCTGGATGAATGAGTGCAATTTATGTAAGGATGTTGGAGATTCATAAAAATCATGAACTCTGACAGTGCTGGTACCCAGGAGTACATAATAATTGGAAAGCTGAGCAAAGAAGACAACTGGTGGATGAAAGCTGTCGAGGAGAGCACCACACATGACCTGCAGTGTAGTCGATTACATCATACTGCAGTTTGGTGCCCCAGTTCCTCCAACATACTTAGTAACAAGCATCACCATGCATATGAGGACCAGACATGCAACCAGACAACCAACATTACTTATCCTAAAGAAGCCCTATTCAGTTTCATTTCAGCAAAAATTACTTGCTCAAGATAAGATCCAGAGTACCCACTCGATTCAAAGGCAGGATTTTTTTTTTTTTTTTTTTTTTTTTTTTTTTTTACAGTGGCCGTGTCGCACTCTGGGTCTCAGCACTCCCATATCATCACATCAGACAATCTTGCCCACGAGAAGGAAACTGTGCAGGATGGCTTACCAGATCATGTGAAAAAAAAAAAATTACTCTGGTCAGATGGTCCAGCATAACGCAAAAACAGAATTAACATTGCGGCATCACTGTATATACTGCATAATAAGCACAAGCTCCAGATTCAGTGGAACTTTTTAGACACATCCCATGGCCAGCGACCAATGGACAGGATAGGTGGATTTATAAAACATCAAATGTAGGGTAAAGTGAGGGCCAGAAAAAGTAATTAATATGTGTGATGCTCCTACATTTGTTGCTGCAGTTAAGGACATGAAGGGTGTAAAAATACACAACAGTCCTGTCACAACCTGAGATGAAGGAAAGAAATTTTCTTCATATTGGTATCATATTTGAAGCCACACAACCCATTCCAGGAATCACAAGCATGAATCATATCTATTTTTCAAAAGCAGAGGACATCTCAACATTCCAGATTTCCGCGGATGCAGCAAGTCAAATTCAACTAGAGTCAGAGGTCCTCTTGGAGGCACAGAGAACCCTTCCATTGGAGACTGGTATGCAGTGGAGTAAGACAGAAGAATGTATCCTGGAGAAGTCATTGTTGTTGGCCAAGAGAATAACTATCAAGTACACTGTATCAGTCACGGAACAAATCGAGATATATCGGAAATGGCCCAACCCATGCAATCTTTTACCTGAAATAGAAGATGTTTATTGGCAATAAGTATGGACACGTTAACTTCACAGACTACATCAGCTGGGTAGTTTTAGTCAAAATGCAGATTAAATGACATGGAGAGTATCATGAAAGGAAAGCTCAATGTGAACATTTGATTTGGATTTTGTGTCTATGTATAGGGTCTACTGAAGAGTATTTAATTATGTCCGTTTTTTTCCCGCCGAACGAGTTCGAGCAGGGGACTATAAACGGGCTCCGTACGTGTGTGTCCGTCCGGCTGTCCGTCCGTCTGTCCGTCTGTCCGTGTGTGATCAAAATGCTACAAAATGCTACTCCGCCGCCATTTCTAACCCGATTTCGAGGCCGTTTGCTTTATGTGATGGCACTAGGTGAGGGCTTCAAAACTTCTACACAGAATTTTGACCGTTGACTCCTTTGACCTTGATTTTTGTCATGTAACTATCTGGCATGTGCATTATACCATAGAGTGAAAAAACAAGCAAACAAACAAACAAAAAACACGTCTTATGTAGAACAGACTCTATATAAAAAAAAATAATAATAATCCTAAAGGACTACATGTTATATTCCTGTTTTAAACCATTTAGATGTGAAAATGAGGCAACGTGTTAATTTAATAACCAAAGTCAAACTATATACAGTGAGCAGTATAACTTTTAACGTTGAATGAAATAATCGTTCATAGATATACTTGACCCGAATTGTAACGTCAATCTCAAGTGAAATACACGTAGCGTTAACCCGTAGTGATGTAGGCCTTGTAACTTTTAACTCTGTTCTGATATGTGATATCCACCCTGAAAGTGACAGATCTTAACTCAAAATGTAATATCAACCTAAAATGATACATTTAATTGCATATCAACCTGCATTTGGGGCTAAATATTATATTACATTTAGGGTAGATATATACATTTAACCTTTTTTACATTTAGGGGGGATGCAGCTTAACCTATGGAATCAAACTATATAATATGTCTACTCTTATGAACAAAGCGCTCCATGTGTATTTAACTGATGTTATACAGTTTGTTTATATACCTGTTTCTGTTTTCGAACCACAAAATTCGGGGACTCTTATATTGTTTCATGAAAATTCTATAAGTCTAATAATTCTACGTTTTTGCCACGTTGTATTTTCTATCACACAAGATCACCCACTGTTCTTTCGGTAAGGCATCAATGTTATCATAATAGAAAGTACCGTAAGTCAAATTGAACATGGAATGAATTAGTAGTAGACAGTAAACCCTTTAATAATAGATTAGTGTATGCCATGTGATCACTTGACCACTGACTGGCGCGACTTCTATAAAGCTCTGTAGAAAGAAAATGTTATAATATGCATACTTTTAAGACGTGTGATCGGTTGATTCTGTTCAAACTCTGTAATGAGCACAAAGTCCATTTTATTGCGCAAAGTAGATCATTGTGTACAAAATAAGTCTGTTACCTAAACACTGGGGCATTCATGTACTTTCGTGTAATTATCATTTCACTCAGTTTCTGCTTGGATGCTACATCTTCTACACGCTGTTCTGCATTGTAGTTGTCGAACACTCACAGGTAGAGAGAGAGGGCGTATTGCCTACCTATTTTAAGCATTACACTCAGCTGCACACACGTGTTTATGATGTTTGCTTTGATTTCAGCTCGATCAATGTCATCTTACTGCAATTTTGCCAATACTGTCTTTGAAGGAAACCAAAAGCCCCAAAAGCAATGTGAATTGAGTGAAAGCAGCAACATTATTAGAACACATCAGTAAAAGTTTTAGGAAAATTGGATAATCGATGCAAAAGTTATGAATCTTTAAAGATTTGGTGTTGTAATGGCTGGATAAGGAGACTACTTCAGTGTATGGCACCATAGTGGACAACAATACCTGTTACTTTGACCACTTTCATCAGTGACAGATCTCATCCATTCAGAGAGACATTCACTATTATGCATGACATTTGTTCAGATAATTAGGCATCCATGCAACGAGGAAGAGTCGCCCTTCCCTCACAACCACAATTGCACTTTCCATATTAGTTGACAAAAATATTATGAAGTAGTAAGTTGGATCACCTTTTTCTGATATGCACTGAGTAGCTAGAACGCAATGGACGAAGGCACACACATTTTTTTTTTTCTGAATAGTTATTAAAGAAAAAAAAAAGGTCATCAAGCTGATACAATGGAACATTCAGTTTATATTATTAACTGCAGCAGTTGTATCTTGAAGGCCACTTTTCACCTAACAATGCTGAGCTTAGAATATATCATTTATGATTCAATGTCGAACTGATACACAACCCAGAATGATGTATTGAAGAGACGAAAAGGACACCTACTAAAAAGAGACACCACACTTATTTGTCAATTTACTGGCCATCTGAATTTACATATCATATAATGGATTGCATAAGTGCGTATGTTCTTCAACAAAGTTTCACATTTTTTTACAGAGGACATTTACGCTGTCACATTAAAATTCTGATAAATGATGTTACGAATCAATCAAATTATACAGCTAAATTAACTGTTACGTAATGTACACCTGATGACGTGTTAAGAGGGTAAATTGTATCTTTTTGTGATATAACATAATGTGGAGCACCGTCAATACCAGGCAGTTGCAAATATACGAAGTCTCAAATTTGATATTCTAGATCGTTTTTATTTTGTATTTAAAATCTTTTGCAACAATGACTCAAGCATGTCTTTCGTATAGGTGCATTAAGAAGAAGAAGACCCCCTCCCCGCAATGATGGCGATATGCGATGGTAGAACTGGCGTCATCAAACGTCATAACCATGAACGCTAAACTATACGAAGAAAACCCGATCTTGTGCGCTGTAGTAATTATCTCAACTTGTATAACTCAAAAGCCATTGGAATTTGGTGTCAATAAAATCATGTGATGCTATTACGTCTACTTCCTTGAAAAGTACCCGCTACTCATGGGTGAAGTGGGTAACACAGTGAGTGTTGTAAAGAGCGGGAATAATTATGATTTGATTTCAGATGGAATATTGTTATTTCACCAGATAGGGCCTGACACCGTATACACTGCAAGTACATTCATGACATTTACATTGTAGGTGTTTGAGCCTGCACCACTTTATTCATCATAGCCAATACAATGCATGCTGCAGTGCCATGCGCTGAATTGAAGACTGTACTTAACAGTCCTGTATTTGGGTGAGAATTTTGAACGATGTACAATTGCCAATTTTCTTACCTTATGACATTCTTTCCCTTAGAACACGCCAGGGTGATCTAAGAAACCAGATTTTTTCATGTCATCTCAAAGATTGGTAAATTTCCTTTCAGGAAATATATGGTTTGGTTGACTTTTGCCTGATATTTTTCATTTCACAAGGACTTAAAGCGTAAAAATGCGGTAAAATTTTTACATTTTTTACCATTTTTAATGGTACGTGGCATCTAATATCTGACCACTTTCTGGATCTGACATATCATGGGTATGTACCACAAAATTATAAGAACTTTATGAGCACGTATAAAATTACAGAGAACAATTAAAGTATCAAAGTCCTAAACAGACGAACGTCCGTGATGCTTTTATTTCTATCGCTGCTGCAAATTCTACTTTGTCGTCCCAACTGTAACGTATACGAAAATTTGGTGTTCCACCTAATGAACATATCCTGCAAAAATTGTACGTCTGCTGGCTGTACATGGGACGTAATATTCTTTTATGCAAAATTATACTCAGTTTTCGTCACGGACGTGCTCCCGCTATTTTCTAATAAAGATCGTAGCCCATGAAACGTTATTGGCGATATTGTTCTGAGTCGTAGTCAACTAAGATCTAGCAACACGATAATATGTTTGTTTTGAGTTTCTGTCCATCCTTTGTCAAATAGGAACCGAAATTATATTTTTAGACGAACCTCCAAGAAAAAAAAGAACGTCCGTGATGATTAAAACGTTTTCGAGTGGGACACCATCTTGCTTTGATGGCGAAGGTGCATTTTACCTTTGGCTCTCTAGCCGAGGAGCTGCATGCCATTTTTGGAGCGGACTGAGGTTCGTCCGCAGTTTTTGGACCATGCAATTCACCAAAAACCAAGCATATAAGTAATATTTTCTCTGAAAATTCACCTCCTGATCCCCCTCTGAGCAATACATATGTTGTAAGGATGTCAAATTTCTTATAATTTGCATTGACAATACCTTTTCAAATTTTTGAAAGAGTTAGGAAGGCTAGGTACTCTCTGCCGATTAGTTATCCGTCCTGGAACATGACCCTAGTAGTAGAACGAACGTCCGTGATAATTCCAGAGAACGTCCGTGACGTATGCAATCCCTCCGATAGGGATAACTTGTCCCGAAAGTGTCCTCTATTCTTTAAAACATTTGGCTCGAATAGCGACAAATAAAGTTTTACAAAGTAGAAAATGAGTTTAGAGCAGTAGTTTCAGAACTTTTAAGGCGTTATGTGATCATGATGAACAAACAATTGAAAATTTACTCACAATTTTACGCTTGTTTTCCCTCTGATTATACAAAAAAAAAAACACCTAAACACTTAAAACAAAGTTATAGGAAAATGGAATTTTGCGTAATCTGTAATTTCTCTGCGTTTAAATTTCTTTCCAATGAGGTTCTGGAGACAATTTGTACTGTTACAGGTTCTGAAAGTTTCGCTCACGGACGTTCTGTCCGAGAAAGGAAATTTCTGACAATTACAAATATATCACTGCACATAAGATTAATGTTAGTTGAAAATACTACCAAATCACCGAGCCGCTCATACCCGAAAGTGAATAGCGTTCAGCACTCAATTTACCTGTAATAACAAACAGAAAACTTTTTTTTTTCACGGATGTTCGTTTGTTGAATAAGTCAGTGGATTACATAGTAGGAGAAAGAGGATCAGTGCCACTTTTTAGTGACAGGTGCTCTAAGTGTTTATCTTTTGAGTATGGTAGCTGTCGTCTCAAACAGAACACATCCAGTTTTGGTCTCCATAACGGACGTTCGCTGTAATTGTCATGATATTAAATGCCTTAATTCATTCTTATTTTTCTCTTCATGACGATGTTTCTCTCATTCCCTCAATAGCCTGAACATGCTGCGACCAAATAGAAAACAAAAAACAAAATAAAACAAACCAAAACAAATCCGAAAAGTGCTACGCAATCACATTCAGTATAATGACGGAAGAAGTCTGTAATGGGCATGTGTTGAATAAGAAACGGAAAAGTTTCAAAAGGACGTGGAAGCAGTTGAATGAAAATGACTGAGAAACAGAGAAGGGATCGAGCTCCAACACACAGAGAAAAGAATTGCCAGTGCACTCCCGTTATACCAAATTCCTCTGGAGAAGTTTTTGTTTGTTTGTTTATGTTTTTTATTCATCGAAATGCCGTCACAAGCGAACAAAAATCATGCAGTATACAATTATTGTCTGATGAAAACACAAAAATCCTCCGCTTATCATCACATGATGCTACTCATCAATGAAAAGCAATATTCGATTGTAATTTTTTTCCAAGATTTTTTTTTTTTCATTTTACATTTAAGAGACAGAGAGATCGTCAATTTGTTTGTGCATTTATGCTTACTTTGAAAACACATGTAAAAAAGTAATGATTAAGAATAGATTTAAGGTTGCACTTTGATACGTTCGCTCTTCCAAAGATTCGTTACTCCGATGTCCAAAGGTTTGTTATTCCAAAATGAAAAAAAAAAAATGTAGTTAATTCAGGAGGTTTGTCATTAGAAATGTTCTTCGAAAAATAGATATTAAGGATCATTATTTTTAGGTCCCTTCTTCCATATAAAAGTGGAATGGGCCTAATATTCGTTTAAGTGAAAACGGTTATTATGAGGTTTTGAAATTGGAGGATTTTAGTTGTGAACTTGTTTCTCCACATTTGGAAAAGCGAACATAATCTTTCATGTTCCAATTAATAATCCTGTAGGTTAACCTTCGGAGATTCCTATCATTTACCGAATAAAAAAGCTTTATAATTATACGAACTCTATCAATTTTCGTATTGACAAATTGTATGAATAACGAGCCTCCGAAAGGATGCGCTACAAAAGGCTTGTTATAACAACCTATATTGTATAATATCGAAGTCACAAACATCCATCCAAGTTATATGGACTTATTATGGACTTGTTATGACGAAACTTCGCAGTATCGAACCAATTATCATTTCTGACTAATATAATAACGCAAATTCTCCTCGGTAACAGTGTGTAACACAAGGAGCAAACACAGAGGGATTTCTTCCTAACGTATTCGTTTGCCCTCCCCAGCTAAACTTCGTATTTCTATAACGGAGCACATCATTTCTGTTGTTTTTCTATATTAATTCTTTGTCATAATTTTAGCTGTGACCATGTTCGTTATATTAAAAGCAAATTTTGCATTGTAGACTTTATATAACAACTTTAGGACCTGAATAATTACTTTATGATAACGAAATTTTGATAAATATATTCGTTCTCCAGGATGGACTACGTCAGTGAGATTACACGTACGTTTGTATGTTCATTTACGAGAGGTGGAAAAATTGTTTTCTTTGATTCCCCAGTATGAGAAGATAAACAAGCTTATATAATTGAGAATTGGTAATATCTATTCAGGATTTTGCAGAGGAGTTTGTTCTCGACATGAAATTGCTGTTTGTTGTGAGTAGAATGCGTTTCCAACTCAAGAGCGCTGCATTGTTCAATATCTTGTCTGTTCCGAACGTCCGTGAGCTACATGCGAACCTCCGTGATGAAAACTATGCTATGTTTGTTGGGTTATAGAGAGTGCCCAGATGAGATATATCTTTAAAAGGTATATTGTTATTTGGGAGTGAGGATTTAAGTATGGGATAGTGAAATAAGAGGTGAAAATATTGAGTTTCTGTGAAATGCGCGTAAAGTTAAGAAAGTGTTTAGCGGAAGAGCAATATTTCCACAGAAATGACGAATTTAGTTAAATCATCAGTTGTCTACCATTACGTACAGGTTAAGAGTACAAGCTTAATATTCTGCAATCACGTACACATGTCCCTTAAGATAGTTCGTTAAGATTTTGAACTGAATCAGATCTTTGGAAACTATGTTAAATGGTATTCAAATGTACGTGCAGTACTATTCCTCACGGACGTTCGCTGCTCTGGACATGTTAAACTTCAGCGGTGAATAAAAACTTGTTCCTCTAGGAAAATCCTAGTATAATTGGGTTCATATCAAAGCTTGAGTTATACTCTTTCAGGTAAGATGAATGATTTGGAGAATGTCCTACTTTTTGAATTTTGCCTTGTTTTGGCTCAATTGTACATCGTTCAAAATTCTGACCCATTTACGTTAGGTCCGACTTTGAGCACGGAAAAAAAAAATGTGAATGCTTTGAACAAAGCCATTGTCATGCACGATGAGAGCAACGGATAAATCTATCCCTCATTGAACTTTGGACCATGTCTCCTATGAACTGTGTAAATAGTATGCTGTATGCCATCTATGTATTAGCAAGCAAACGGCTGCCCCCATAAGAGCGTCACATTCACTTCTACGCACTCATTTCATTGAAGAATAATTCTGTCTCGGATCATGCAGTGTGCATTGGTTTGTGTTCAAATATCACCATTAAAAAAAAACGTGATCACTGTTATTGACAGTTTTTCGGAAATTACGATCAAAAAGTATATTCATCTTATTCTCCATGGATTTTCTCAGTCTTTGACTACGGTCTGTGATGGATAGAAAATACGACATGGTTCTCCTAAGTAACATTGGCTGCTACTGTGCTCTGTGGCCACAATGGAAAAGGTATGTATAACTCTTTTCTGCACTCAATTAAGCTTGGTAAGAGGGCATATCAATGAAAAGTGTGTCGAAACTGATACAGCCAACAAGGAACTTACCGAATTCAGATGCCTGGTATTGCAATCACGGTGTATGGTCTGTCGTGACTGTGAAAAGTAATCAATCACGACATATCAATTGCTGTCTAAGATTATAGTCACTATACTCTAATGTAAACATCCACGAGTCATATCTATAAAGTCCGCGAGCTATGCTTAAAAAAATGTCCGTAAAGTCTTAAAGTTTACACTATAACGAGTCTAATTGCAACCCACGAGCCATAGAGTCTGCACACCAAAACGGTAAATATTATTTCCCGAAGGTTCGTTAACCCGAAAATGAAATAAGGGTCGCTCCTCCGAGAATTCCTTAACCGAAAAAAAAAATAATAAGGCTCATTATTCCTAAGGTTTGTTTATCCGACATTGAAACAAGGATTGCTGTTTCGAACGTTCTCTAACCCGAAAATGAAAACAGACTGGTAATCCCAAGGTTGGTAGATCATGATTCGAAAACAACATTATGGTTCGTAATGCCGACAGTTCCTAGTATACGTAGAATGCTCATTCTTTTGAAGCTATTAAAATGACCAACCTGATTTCATTTTTGAATTATGGAAGCTTTTTGATATCAAACCTTCATTTCTTGATTAGCAAGAATGCAGAATAACGTATTTGGTTTCATTTTCGGATTACAGAACCTTTTAAACCTCCGGAGAAACGAACTACTCGGGAAAAACGGTATAAAATATTTTGATTGACTAATAAGCCTATTTAATTTTCGACAATGTTTGATTAAATAAATGTTTTGGTTAAGTGAATTTGTGTATTTTGGTATAACGAACATCCCCTTAGTAAAACAGACCCAGATATGAGCTTGATACTCAGAGAATAAAGCCTATAAGCTTGACACTAGGCTTATGAGCTCGACTTTTTTTATTGGAAAAAAAAAAAGGTGCATGAGCTCAACACCACGTAAATTATGCCGCATGATATATCATTTTCAGCTCGTGTATTTCTCCTTCTTCTTCTTCTTCTTCTTTTCTTTGCGTAGTGTCAAGCTTATGACCTTTTTCTCTTGTACGTAGCCAATGGGCTTTATTTGCCTCTATTTAGCTCCTAAACCGCACAGTTTGAGGGCCTTCTTTTCTTCTGATTTCATTTTCACTTAATGAATATAGATTTTTTAAAATAGTGTTGTATTTGAAAAGTTACATAATATATTAGGTAAATTCAGTATAAAACGAAGACTATAATAATACTACAATATAATAATACTAATAATACTAATAATACTACGCTTCAATATAAAATTCCGGTACAACCAGGGCTTATAATTTAGTGGGAATTTTTTTTTTTTAAGAGTAAAATGCACATTGAGTGAACAGCTTTTCACTAATTATGCTTAATGAATTGGCTCATCATGAACATAAATCATAGTCTGATCTCTTTGTTACCAAAATTTGGTCATGAATACAGGTAGCGTTCGTACGAGGAAACTACACTGGGCGTATATCATTATAATGTGTATGTATAGTTTACGTTAATGAGGGCATATTTGATGACATTGATTGACTTTGCTCAAATTTCCGTTGTGTAGCCTCAGTGGTAAGCACTGCCCCCAACGCTCGAGGATGGAAAGGAGAAGACATCCGAATGCCATGTGACATCCAGGAGAAGCCTCTTGCTGTGGTCTTGGTCCAGGAGAGAATCTCAGAGCAGAAGCAGAGGACGATCAAGGCTGGATTCACCGATGGAGAATTTCGGAGCAGGGAGGAACGGTTCGACATCGACATAAACTTTAGCCTCGTCATCAGCGACTTGGAGGTGGCAGATGAGGGTCGATCGTTACTATTGCCAAGTTGTGTTGAAAAATTTCGAGAATTTTGACAATTTTACCCTCATGACGATAAGTGGTAAGTAATATATATATATATATATATATATATATATATATGTGCATATATATGTATATTATATATATGTATATACATATATATATATTATATATATACATATATATATATATATATATATATATATTCCTCTCCTCATGCACTTTGTCATGTCATGAATTAGTAGGAGATAACCTTAGAGGTTAATAAAATTAAGTATACAGATCCTAAAGGTAGGATACTGTTACCGCCGGATAATTCTCAGATTTTTTTTTTTCATTTGAACAACTATAAATTAGAAACTAAGGACAGAGTTTCAGAATTTATGATAATTCGGATGAAGAATAAGAATATTTTCAAAATTTATAACACATTGAAATGAACAAAAAAAAAATACAGCAAGCAAGCTGTATATTGTATATTGTATTTTGGAATTACACATACATGTACTACATTTTTTGAAATATTTGAGCCTCCTACTAGTGTGTCACCATCCTGGCTTGTTCAGTAAAATTCGTTTAAGGTTTTTTTTTTTCTTTCAAAATATTGTTTCTCTGCTCAAGAACCACTAAATTAATGATTCCAAGCTTTCAAGTAATGATGATAATCAATATATCGACTTGGTACTCATTTCACATTTTTGGAGTCCTCGATTAAAACCTCTGCGTGAGACTTTTTGTTGGTTTTGTGATGCACGGTCAATTAAATTCATGTGATTTTTCTTTTCTTTTTTTTACCTCCCTTTTGCTTCTAGTAATAAACATTGCTTATTCAAGTACGTATTCACGTCGATGTATGACAATTTATTAGTTCCATTTGAGAAGCTTGTTTATGCTAATAATGTATTTCATGAGTCGTCATCTGAGATCCAGAAAAATCTTCGAGTGATCCCTGACATCATTCCAAAAGAAGTGTAAAAGAACATTTTTCACGCAAACTTTATCCGATTTTATTCTTAACTCACCCTTTATGTCACTCACCCCTCAAGAGTCAAAATGTTCACTCTTTTTTATTTATTTTTTTTTAGTAGGCCATACCTCATCACTTGCTGATAAAACTATGAATATGATCTGAAAAAAGCATCTCTGTTTGCAGTCGTAGAATGAACCTGGGTTTTTGTTCGTTTTGCTTTGTTTTGTTTTCTCTTCATTGATGTGGGTATAGTGAGTGATGCTACTTTGGAACTTGGGTAAATCACAGTGTCAAAATTAAAAGCACTCATTGTTTTTTGCAGTGTCTTTGTAATCTATATCGCGAAAATTTTTTATGTATTAGTTTGTCAATTCTTTCTCTCCAAGCGAAGAGAAGCGATGCAGGCAGTTATTTCGATTAACACAATACAGTGCACTCCCGTTATAACGAACACGGTTATAATGAAATTCCGGTTATAACGAGGTAAAGATTTTGTGCTGCAAAGTCATCCATTCTATGTATTTCGGTCCCGAGGACTTCGTTACAACGGGAGTCCACTGTAATCATTTTTTTTTTTTTATTCTGTAATTCGCGCTTACACTGTATGCTCGCACCACTCGTAGCGCTTCACTGTCGTCCATGCATTCATCTCCAAAGCGTCTGCCGCAGTGAGCAATCGACTGTTTTATTGTATTGGTACGTCGTCAATCTGAATATAACGCGCGTCTTGTTGTAACTATCAACGACTATTAATGAGAGTTGCACGGGAATTGCTTTATGTTTCAGAAATGATGATCACGAGACAACGTTTTGTTCAATCGCAAATCTCAGTATCTGCATATTTTATATATTATGTATATCAATGCAAATGAGTAGCAGGGTGCGCCCCTCTCTGCCGCTATCTATGTGTCATGTCATGAAGCAGTAACATGGAGTGGAAGCAGCACGTTAACTACCTTTAGTATGCACAACGGCATGGCGATTGCTCGAAAGCGGATGATGGGTGTGTCGACCATAGCGCCTTTTGGAGAATCGTGTTTACTAACTGACTTGAGAGGTTTGGAAATTACAATCAAAACGTACGTTCACAATCAGAACTCATATTTATTTCGTTTTGCATGAACTGTGTCGGCCTGTGACTACATGATGGAAAGAAGATACGACCTCTTTCTGCTACTGATATTGACCGTGTTGTGTGGCCATGACGCAGGAGGTAAGTACACTTGTATGAGTTGGGAGTTGACCAAAACAGAAAATAATGACTTTCACTGAAAGAGGAGTAGTGTATAGCACGGTACAGTCAATGGAACTGTCAACAAAATATCTGCAGTTAGTATGAAGGTTCGGCTCGTACAGATCGATAATTTCCGGATTTCATTTGACCTCTAATAAGTAAGTTCTTCAACTGTTTGAGTCGTTGAAAAACTATTAACCGATATACATCATGTATGTATAAATTGCATGTCCTTATCGCATGATTGATGCAACAAAGCCTTACCACAACCGATAAAGGCAAGAGATGCATAATTACCGAAATGTTAGTGCCTCTGTGTAACGTGCATGAAGTCAGTATCGATATTGAATCCTAACTTTCCTTGTTGGTCATGTTTACCTTTCCTTTGCCAACAAGGTAAGTAAGATTAGAGGAGATTTTGCTTGAAGAAATAGGATGAAACAAATATGGTATACTAACTTGCAATGTGTGGTACTGATGAACAGCAAGCTTAAAATCAGCAGGAAAAAAAGTATACTCGGGAAATGAGTCTCCTCAGTTCTCCATAAAGCTTAGGACAGCATGCCCTAAGCTTTCAGATGGTATATAAGTTGTTTGAATAAAACGTCACTTATATGTAATGAAAAAAAATAACAAAACGATTATTAACGAGAGAATAATAGTAAATGCAGCTTCATCTCGGTCGATACTGTGAACGCCCTTGTGCTATACGAGGGAGTGTACAGGCAATTTCAATCCATGTGTATGCTTTTGTGGATTCTGTTTGACTCATGGCGGTATTTCCACACAGGGTATTGACGACATACCGTCAGACATACAATATACCGTTACAGCTTATGAATACAGCATGAACTACTAGGACTGCATTGTGAAAGGCCATTAAGGCTTGTGATGCAGTGGTTGTGGCGTTGGGAATCTCACGTGAACTTTGGACCCCAGCTTTGAACTTGGCTTATGGGTCCATCACGATCGCAAGAGGGCTCCTTGTATAATACATGTGTCGCTGTGAACCATTGCACGCTTTGCCATTTTCTGGTTGCAGCGAACCCGTCGCTAGAGTTGAAGTGGTGGAAATGAATGAATATGATATGATTTGTCCTTGATAAAATCTTCTTAGGTTGCATACCAATGGGTTTGTAAGCAAAACTTACATTCACGAAGGAATCAGACAAACTGACTACCTGAGAATCCTGTTTCCCCCTAAAATTATGGTTGCAATTGACTGGTAGAGACAAAATTGTGTATTTCTATATTTTTTTTTTTTGATTTGGTTTAGTTTGATTGCTTTGTTTGTTTATTCAGGGCGAGTCCAGCTATTTTGCAGGTAGGGCATCAGAGACGGGAACAAACATATTTTACAAATCTTTAAGATGGCATCTTAATCCTTCAAGAGGGTAGGCCTTTTTTGCAGGTAGTATTTTCATCTTAAACATTAACAATAACTGAGATGACTCATTTTATTATCAATTCATAAGGTAAAGAAAAAAAAAAAGGAACACACACACATACACACAGACACACATGATACAGTGATACTTGGGGAAATTACTCCCGTATTTTCATTTAACATTATATCTCTTGTACAAATTTACTCGCGAAACACGACTTCAGTATACTCGAACAATCAAATCAAAGGGAAAAAAAGCAACAACCTATATCATAAATCTGTAGCAAAATTAAAAACAAATATTAAAAAAAAAATCACTGACGACTTTTATTTCAACTGATCATGTCTTTTATTGTACTCAAAAGCTCAGTCTTAACCGTGCAATATTTTAATATCACAGTTGTGTTTGTGATATCATGATAATGATCTTCTTTTCTTTTTTTTTGAAGGGGGTAGTTTGATTAGCACTTAGTCTAAAAGTTTCCATATTTTTGTTCGAGTACACGTATTCTATTGGCGTTTGAAATGTCATCCACATTAAAATGAAGGATTGATGATCGAGATGCACAAAAGTGAGTCTTTGTCTTTTGTAGTTGGTAGAAGAGATAAATGGAATCTACCTAGTTGGGATCTGCTGCTGAGCAAGAAATCCTGCCAGCTTCGGTTTGAAGAAAGAGGGAGAGAAAAAAAAAAAGATTATTATCAGATAGAGTTATAGGATCTTTCTAACCCTTAGAATTACATTGTGAACAAAAAATACATGAATGGGATTCATTTAATGAATGCTGTATTTGCGAGTATTATTGTTCTTAATCTATTATCATTATTGTTATCATTATAAACATTAGCATTATTTGATAAGCAGTAGAAATAGGAGTAGTCGTATATCAATTGTTACAGTAATTAGAAGTTGCACCAGTAGCATCAGAATCACCCTCACAGTGAGGGTGATTTGGTCAAATAGCTTAAACGAAGACATATTGAACACTGCATGAACAGACCAAAAAGGTAATTTATTGAGAAAACTGCAATGTACAGAGAAGATAACCCCTATCACCTTCTTTGCTGCATCCTCGACGAGTCCATAATTTGTCAATATCACATTTTTTTTTTGCTTCCCTGAAAATACTTTCCTGTTTGTGCATATAACTCAGTATCGTTGAAAGCATAATCACAACAGTTGCTAGCACAATATTGTTTTCAGTGTGATTTTCCTTATCATTACCAACATCATCACCGTTTAATCTTCCTTCTTAAATACTCTAAGAAATATACCTTACAAAAAGAAGACGTGCTACTAAAAAAAAGTCAGTTCCTTCTTATCTCACATGCACATTGGTACACAATACTTTTTGTCTTCCATCTCTCTTTCTTTCGGTTAATTAGGAAATCCACTAGTTTTGATTAAGACCCAGGTCCGGTGATCAGGACGTCATTGAATCTACCAGGAGTATATTTGACTCTGCTTATGCATCACAAAATAAACAAAAAAGTTGTTAGAAATTGCTTTTTAATTCAAGGTATTATTATAAAGATAGGTTGTCTCCTTTATAATGATGTATTACTCAATAGGAATGGACGTTTCAAAATGGTAATGGAAAGATTGTACACGCTATATAAGGGTGCATACTGCGAAAATGGCCTTTATCCAGGCTTAGCACCTTGCCAAGTTGTGGTGTATGGAAGCAATGGGACAAAAGACAGCAATGTAGAAAAGATTTTCAAATCAAGCTGATAGCAAAGAATTTATTAACACATTTTACTCAGGACTAATACCACTTTCCAAGCAATATTTAGAAGGAAAAAATATCCAGAAACAGTGCAAATTTTAATTTTCGCATTTTGCTTTATGATTCCAAACTTCAAATAATGATGACAATAAAAATATTCATGAGTTGTACTTATTTCACATTTTTAGAGTCCTCAAGTAAGACCTCGGCGGTGGCTTTTTGGTTGGTTTCGTGATTAACGATCAGCTACTATGTTCATATGATTTATTTTCCTTTTTTTTTTTTTGCTGCTAGCAGTAAACAACGATTATTCAAGTGCTTACTTACGTCGATGAAAATGACAATTTATTAATCAGTACCTTTTGAGAATCTTGCTTATATGCTTATGATTTGTTTTAAAAATCAGCTGAGAACCAAAAAGATATTCCTGTGATCCCTGAGATCATTTCAAAAGTAGCGAAAATAAATATTTTTTTCTTTCAAACTTTACTCTAATTTCAATTCAACTCATTATTTTTGTCACATACAGTACTCCTTTAATATATATCACTTTCTTTTGTTTTTATTGCTCCTTTTTTTTTTTCGTAGGCCCTCCCTCATCACTTGCTGATGAAACTGTGAATATGATTTTAAAAAGCATCTGCTCTTGGTGTCGTAGTATCTGCATTTTTTTTTTTTGCTTTTTTTTTTCTTCTTCATTAACGTCTCATTGTAAGTGATGGCACTTTGGGACTTGGGTCAGTTGATAAATCAACATCAAGAACACTCATTGTTTGTGAAGTTTCTTTGTACTTTGCAATTACGTTTCTCTCCAAGCAAAGAACAGCAATGCAGGCGGTCATTTTACTGAACGCAATACATACATGTACTTCGTAATACATTTTGTAATTCGCGGTTCCACTGTAATACTCGTATACCACACATAGCGCTTCACTGGCGTCCATCGTGCATTAATTTGCGAAGCGTCTGCCCCGAGTATTAAAGCAGCCGACTTTTGTGTTGTATTGTGTTGCCACGTCATCCATCTCAATATAACGCGCATGTTTGTATTACAATCCCAGAGAATTGAAGACCTGAATATAAGAACGACCCAAGTCCAATTTTTGGCCAAATTCAGTTTGACATGGAAAATTGTAGCCTAAACATGGACTCATCTTGTGTATAAATCATAAATCCTAATTACCCCCGGAAGTGCCTGAAATGAATGAGTTAAATGAATGTAAAAATGAAGGACTTGGGCCATTCTTACATTCATATTATAGCGCCCTCTCTCATCCTTCTCTCATCTCTATAGCAGAATATCATGTACATGTATATGATTCAAAGAACGACCCAAGTCCATCACACGAAAGGGCCTCTCCACAATTAAGGTAAATTTTAATAAGCTATTGTCATAATAACATATGTTCTAATTTGTATATACAATGTTGCCTTCCCATCACAGTTGAATGGAATATCATTGGACAAATACAAAAGATATGAAGTTTTTTTAAGTTTACTCGAAATGGTCTTCCATGGACTTGGGTCGTTCTTATATTCAGATACTCAATTATTGCACGGATTTTACTTCATGTTTGAGAAACTGTGATCTCATGACTAGATTAGATATAGGAGCTCATGACAGCACTTTGTTCAGTTGCATGTAGATATCTGTTTTGGCCATGTACTCGTGTATGTACGCAAATGGACAGCAGGGTGCGGTCGTGGAGCAGTAGCATTAAGCAGTTGTTCTTTGTTCGCAGTGGGTAGTACACGTAATTGCTAGAAAGGCGAGGTTGTATACATAGGGAGCGTTTGACTACCACACCATCTCAAGATCTGTGGTGACTTAGATCATTTTCGTGAGGCTTGGAATTGCAATCAAAACGTACGATCAAAACACATATTCATTTCGTTTTTGCATGAACTGTGTCGGCCTTTGACTACATAATGGATAGAAGATACGACCTCGTTCTGCTTCTGATATTGACCGTGTTGTGCGGTCAGGACGCAGGAGGTAAGTGCACTAGTATGAGTTAGGAGATGCTAAAAACGGAAAAAAAATGACTTTCAATGAAAGAGGAGTAGTGTACGACAAGGTAGAACTAATGGAACTATCAACAAATATAAATTTGCAGTTGTGCGAAGGTTCGGCTCGTACAGATCGAAAATTTCCGGATTTCATTCGACCTGTAATAAGTAAGTTCTTCCACTGTCCGACTGGCCTGAACACTATCAACCTTACCTGTCGCATGATTGATGTATCTAAGCCTTACTCTAACCGATAGAGGCAAGAGATGCATAATTACCGAAATGTTAGTGCCTATCTTTTATGTGTAACGTGCATGAAGTCAGTAACGATATTGAATCCTAATTTCTTTGTTAGTCATATTTACCTTTCCTTTACTTACAAGATGAATAAGATTACAGGAGATTTTGCTTGAAGAAATACGGTGAAACAAAGTTGGTATACTAACTCACAATGTGAAGTACTGATAACCATCAAGCTTAAAATCAGCAGGAAAAAGTATACTCGAGAAATGAGTCTTCTCATTTCCCCACAGTTTAGGAGAGAAAGCCCTAAGCGTTAAGATGATGGGTGCTGATTGTTATTCCTTAGGTTTGTTATTCCAAAAGTTCGTTATTCCGATGGTTCGTTAATCCGAAACACACAAATTCCCTATACCTAGAGGTTCGTTAATCCGAAAATTAAAAAAAAAAAGTTCATTAATCCGAACATTTGTGGCGTTATTCCAAAGGTTCGACATTCCGCTGGTTCCTTAATCCGAAAATGAAATAGGGTTCGTTATTCCGAAGGCTCGTTTATCCGAAGATGAAAAATGTGACTCTGCACCTCAAAACAAACAAAAAGTCGCCAGACATGAATTTTTAGTTAAGACCATATTCTGAAAGAGCAGACTTTAAGCTTTAAAGTGATGTATAACTTAAATCAAATGGACTCTCCTAACCTATCTAAATATTGGAAAGAAAGCACAAACTCAGGAAAAGTGTGAACTGAGAAAAGAGGCTCTGAAGTACAGTGTCTATTCAAGCGCTTAATCTTTACCAAACATTGCTGGCTGTGAGATGAATGGGACAAAAAACAGAAAGTAAACCACCAGAGTAACAACACTGAAGAAATTATCAGATTAAAATGAAATTGAGCATGCCTCATTAACACATTCTGTCCATAATTAATGCCAACTGTCAAAACAGTAGCGCTATCCTTTCAAAAGTTATTAGAGTTGAAAGTGAAGAGTGTGGACAAGTTTTTTCAGAAATGAAAAAAGGATTCTAAAGACACACCTAATCACACTATTCTACCAAAAATGTTTGAGATAAACTGCTTAAAAATACACTTTCCTGCCAGTTTTATGATCCCAAATTTTAACATAATGTAAAAGAAGACCCGCTCTTTCAGAAAATATGAAAAAGTCAAGTTCGGCTAGGTTGACCCATTTCACTTCTTTTCAGTCCTCACGCAAAATCAGTGTGTGCGACTTTATGTTCGTTTTGAGGTGCACGGTCACAAATGGATTCGTTATTCCGAAGGTTCGTTAATTCGAAAATGAAGTAGGGTTCGTTTATTTCCGAAGGTTCATTGCTCCGAAATGATATAGGGTTCGTAGCGAACCTTGGGAATAACAAGCTATGTTTCATTTCTGGATAAACGAACCTTCGGAATAACGAACTTTATTACATTTTTCAGATTAATGAACCTTCGGATTAACAAACTTCATCACATTTTCGGATTAACGAACCTTCGGAATAACGAATCTTCGGAATAACGAATCTTCGGAGTAACGAACCTTCGAAAAAACGAGCTGTAACCAAGATGATTCCTAACTTGTTACAATTGGACTTCTGTTATCTGTAATAAAAAAAAATAAAAAGGAATATTAAAGACAGAATAATAGTAAATGCAGCTTCATTTCGCTCGATATTGTGAACGCCCTTGTACTACTAATATACCACGGAGTATATGCGTATGCTTTTGTGGTTTCTGTTTGACTCGTGGAGGCAGTTCGCGTGTGGAGCCGGGAAATGTGCAAACGTCGGGAATTCTGCAAACGTCTCGCCGGGAAATGTGCAAACGCCGGGAAATGTGCAAACGTCTAGCCGGGAAATGTGCAAATTTTATCAACGAGAAACGTGCAAACATGACGCCCAGAAATGTGCAAAAGTTAAATTTTGCCGGAAAATGTGCCAACGTCGCCGGGAAATGTGCAAATCATGCTGCGATATTGTGTATAAAGATAGTAGATAAACTCCATATCAAAACTGCTCATGAACTTCCACCATTTAGATTTTCTTCATGAAATCCTGGACAGAGTTTGAACAAAATTGGCAGGTAGCACGATTATGGCAATGGGATCTCAATTTGTTTATAGCCACCCCCTCCCCTGGAAATAAGGGGAGGGGGCCTCAAAGTCTCAGAACTACGGTATTATCGAAATTCTTCTTGTATTCTATAACCAAATAAGAATGACCTAGGTTGGTTCTTAAAAACATTGCTGACAGCATAGTATAGTTCAAGTTTAATGGCAGATCCAGGGATGCAAGGCACAGGGCCATAAGTGGGGAGGAGTAGTGGGGAGGAGTCTTCAAATTGAAGCCTCAGAGTCCCTAAACTAGTGCTATGAAGACATTAATGACTAAAATTGCATGTTTTATTGTGACGGATGCAGGGGTGCCCGGATCGCGGGGGGGGGGGGGGGGAGGTTGGGTGATGGGGAGGAGGGCGATTTTCTACATTTTCAGTATCTTTTTTTTTTGAAAAATCTACGACAGATTTTCACTAACCTTAATCAGTATATAATTTGCTTATAATGACTTGACACTTTAAACTTTTTTTTGCTCTCTCTTGTCAATGTATGACAGGACAAATAGGCACCTCACATGCATGTCTTCTTTCTCCCTCATGTTCCCGTGCTCTCTTTGTAAATACCCCCCCCCCCCAACTCCTATGAAGTATCATTTAAACTATTTGCAAGCATATAGATTGTGTGCACGGGGGTTGCAGCGATTTTCAAGCTTTAAGCTTATGTAATGTTGCAATTCCTTTGCGTGTTCGTTACCTTGAATAATGTAGCTGTCTTAGTGGAGTTGTATACTATCCTGTAACTACTTCTTATCAATGTATGCTTATTGTATAATTATTCTTTCCAAACGAACAGTAAATATCCGTTGTCTGGAATAGTATCGATATTCAGAACTATAACAATAACACTTTTTAGTTATTGAATTACAACGGCAGTCTAGAAAGTGATTGTATAGAAATGATCTTAGAATTCAACTTCTTTATGCTCGTCGATCCTAATCATACACATTATATCATTTTTAATCACATTAATGGGAACCCACAATTTGTCGTACAATATGACGATTGATACTCGGTCACATACAGTTGTTCTTTGCATTAACTCTGCATTAGGGTCTGTATAGAATGTATTTTAAAACCTGATACAATTTGCATAGTGGGAGAGGAGGGTTCCATTTCCGCGAGTGAAATCAAACTCGCTTTCAGAATTAATGACTCGAATTGCCTGCTCTAGTCATTCTTCAGTAATGATTTAAGAGATGTGTGTATGCCGGTGTCTTTCAACTACGATCAACAATCTTATTCTGAGCTCCTGATGTTTCATATTATCATTGGTAAATGCTGATTTCACAAACTTCCCCATTTTTGCGGTTGATAAATAATTATAGTTTTGTTGATGTGCAGGAAGGACATAAAAACATGATAATTAGGAAAGGACAGTAGGCTCAATACAATGTGTTGTAACGAATCACACATTTTAAGAGTATATCCAAATACCGTTTGACGATGGTTTTCGATGTACAGTATGTCCATTTAGGCTTTGCCCTTGCTCTTGTCGAACTTGTCTTTTACTGGTATCGAACTTGAATAGCATTTTAAGGCGATGTACCTGTGGTGTGTATATGATTTTCACCACTGAAAGCACTGGAAAGTTACTTAGTGTACCCCACAGCGTATCAGGGCAATTACACCCCGATGGAAATCATTGAAAAGGTTAGAATAAAGACAAAGTTTATGGTTAGGTTTAGGGTATAAAGTTTGGGTTAGGGTAAGGATTAGGTTCAGGATTATGATTACAGTAAGGGGGAAAGGTCCAGTGTAATTTCCGAGGAAGTAATTCAAGATCCAAAACACAGTATTTTTTTTTTGTGTGTGTGAACAAAGTGCTTACCAGGGAAATATCATCGAGCTTTTGACCTTTAACCTTAGCGAACTTTACCCATGTATAAACTTGACCATTGAAAGTTTTAATGCGTGATATGACTTTGGTGTTAACAGCTCAAAATTATTCAAAGTTATTGAGAGTGCAACAAAATGTCGACAACAATGACTACAACGATGGAATAATTCATGTCTCACTTCCACTACGCAGGCAAAACAAAGAACATTACGTATGTGCTCTCAGTGTCACAATAAACAAGATGACGTGGAAATTACCTTGTAATATGTTTCCCTTGCTATAACTCATGCATATGTTTGTATTTTTTTTTTGTGCGTAAGATCGGCTGTGATTGTTCACATTGGCATGCATGCAAGTTTGAAGTGATAAGTACAAATAGTGCTAAAACTATGTGAATGATTGTTCAGTTTGCATGTATAGTATATAAACCACTCTTGTGCTCACACTGATATTATGAATTAATTACATTAATTATACCAAACTCTTGGAGAAGATTAGCTTTCCTTGTTTTGAACTTTATTTCATACAATTGAATTACATACTTTTCATGTTACACTTTGTATACTTTGTGACTTTTTTCTCTTTTTTTTTGCGTTGGTTTGCAATGATTATTTCATGTTTCAATTTGCATTATCTTATTGTATGATTTTCTTTTTGTTTTGTTATCATTTCACAGCTTTGCTGAAATACAGCTCTTAGCTGATAACTAGCTTTTTAGCATGGTAATATAAATAAACTCAAACACAAACTGAGTTACAGTACTCGTGCCACATTCACATTTCGAATAGACCTAAACCCATTGCCATTGTTTGTTCCTAGTCAGTGCAAAGTATAGCATTAAGATTGCAGTGAAGCCTTGCTCAAATTATGATTTGATACCCCAACATATTCCTCACAACTTCACAAAGCAGGTCTGTCATATTCAAGTCTGATGAGCCCCAACATGTATAGTAAATGATATCTTATAATGGACAAGGCAAAATTGTTGTATCCTGTATGATTATCAATTGCAATAACTTACGAGTCTCTAGACATTTCTACTCCTCCATAATGCCATTCCTAAGAACAAACAAAATCTTTGTCACCTACCAATGTTAACGCAGTCCATATCGTTTCAGATAGCACCGTAACTGATACTTCCCCTGGCCATGGACATACATGGTATGTTGTTGCTGCACTGCACCAAAAATGTTGACTTTGTGTAATACAGTCTGTAAATAAAACACATTTTGTGGTGATTGCTTCAGAACTCGGTAGCGTTTGTGTTATGCAGTAATATACTAATTTCTAATAGCAGCAGGCTTCTAGTTAATTGACAATATAGAATACAATTGAACCTTGTTGAAGCAAGGTCTTTGGAACAAGAAATTTTACTGCCAGTATATACGAGCTATATTCACGTCTTGTCCTGTCTTGTTAGGGTACAATATAGTGTATTGACAATTATAACAATATTATTGTTAATCAATACAAAAACAAAGTAGGCCTAGAGAAGGACTGGAAAAGAACCTGCATGACAAGAATTATATCACTGTTCTTCCTGACGAATTTCCACTGTATTTGACCTTAAAGGGACATTCCAGACGATTTTCATAATTTCACATCATGTAGTTTATAAGTTGACAACTCCATGTATAGATTTGTGGAATTTATTGTGGTTCTTGAGCAGAGAAACAATACTTTGACAAACCTTGAATAAATTACACTGAACAAGGATGATGACACAGGAGGTTCACATATTTCAGAAATGTAGCAGTTTAATTCCATTAAAATACCTCTTGCTTGCGAATTCACCTGTGTATAATATATGCATGCTTCTTCCTTTGTTCTGCTTTCTTAAGTCCCAACTCATGCATTCTTATGGTAACTCTGCCATGTCATCATCCTTGTTCATTGCAATTTCTTCAAAATTTCTATATGTATTCTTATTCTTCATCCTAATTATCACAAATTCTAAAACTATGCCCTCAGTATAACTAACTTAAAATAGTTGCTCAAATGTAAAAATCTGAAAATCATCCGGAAGTCTCCTTTGTAGTCTAAATTTCGTTTACTAAGATTTTGAGACGTCATTTATAGTTAAATGCGTGTGTGTGTGTGTGTGTGTGTGTGTGTGTGTTTGTGTGTGAGTGTGTCGTGGGCAAGGAAGGACACATTTCATTGGAGAAAAGGGTGGGGGGGGGATCACAGCAATCACAACACGCACCTCATACGCAATAAAGTACATATATCATATTATAAAGAAATATCAAAATTTAGCATTTTCACCCTAAAAATCGAAAATTCAAGAGGGCTTCTACTCTTATATTGTTTGATAGTCCGAAAGGAATCCGTATGTCAAATTTGATGCTTTTATCCGCCGTGTAACGGTAATTTCAATAAGCGACCTGACTATGAGCAGATTAACTTTTTGTCCGATACTCCGCATTACTTTCTTTTCTAGAATATAGCAGCAAAATAAGACAGTGAACACTGTTTCTCTGTTTTCTGTAATGCGCCCTTGACATTGTGCAGTAAATGTAAATCGTGTGTTGTCTAATTTCGATGAGGTTTGTCCTGATAAAGAACAATAAGATTTATTCAATTCAAGAGTTTATGAAGTAAAGAAGAGCCTGCCACCTTTTCCCTTTGCAGGCGATCGTGGACGCTTTAAAGTGACTAATGATAATAATCATATGATGACACTTGAGTATACTCTAAAATGATTGACAACCATCGGTAGGTCTTCCATTATACAAAAGTGTGGATATCATTATGTCAGTACATGATATGGCATGACACTGAATGGAATTGATGATTGTTAGGTCTGCTCACAAAGAGCAAGATCACTATGACAC
Source organism: Diadema setosum (assembly GCF_964275005.1). Classification (NCBI taxonomy): domain Eukaryota; kingdom Metazoa; phylum Echinodermata; class Echinoidea; order Diadematoida; family Diadematidae; genus Diadema; species Diadema setosum. The sequence goes on from NC_092696.1 coordinate 1,278,597, forward strand.
GACACCATTGTATTTCATTGATTCCCTGCTCCTATGATGTCTCCACACGCAGGTGGGACTTGAATTATCATTTAAGAATAATGATAATTATAATGTTAATAACAATACATTTTACATAACGCATGTCCCATAATCGTACATATTCAAACGCACGTTACCATTGGATTATAAATATTAATGGAACAAAATGGAGTTGTTAAATGTTTTCTGGAGATGAAAGATTGCTAGTTGCGGAGAATTTGGGGTAGTTGATTCCACAGTTTGTGAGCAGCAGATGAAAATGCTTTACCACTCAGTGTGGTCAGCATCTTGGAAGTTGGATGATTCCTTGTGAAACCATTTCATTCGAGTAGCAGGCTCAGCCACACAAAATGTTATATACAACGACAAAAAATAAACTGTCGGTATGTATGTACACATGGCGCTATGTCTATCAACAGTAAGCACTTATTATACCTTCTCAGAATTACATGATTTGTACAGCTGTACTATAACATGTAAATTGAAGTTCAGAAGTAGATTATTTGTTATACGAAATTTAGCAACTGAAATTTGACTATCAAACTCAGGAAAGAATCGTGGAAACGTCAACTCAATATATCAAGACCCAAGACTTTATCATGATGTTATGTAGCCAATAATTATGTTAAGAAGGCATTAATCAACACATCAAATGATTGTAATAGTTTTGTTGAAAGATGGAAATGTTGTGAAGATGTTGACCATCGCGGTGAATACTATGACGATAGGGAAACAATTATTCATTTGTCTCGCGAAGAAGATCGTAGAAAGGTGTACGACGTTTCGCTCGCTACTGCTGAGCTTCGTCAGGTACAATAAGACACGTTGGTGCGTGCACGCAAGTAATAGCGTGTATGCGGACGTGGTAGTGGGCTCGCGGCCGCCGGAGCCGGGTCGGGCAGTGCGCCACACTGTGTCCGCTGTATGCTGCGTTCATGCGGACCTAGTTGGCAGCACGCTTCCTCCCCCAGCGGGGCGGGCAGTGCGCCATCCTGTGGCCGCTGTTTACAGCGTCTATGCGGACCTAGTTGGCAGCACGTTGCCCCCCGGGGCGGGCCGGGTAGTGAGTCCTCCAGCGTCCGTTGATTGCCGTCACGATTCGGTGGCTTTGGTTTGTGCATAGTGTGGTGGTGCATGCGAATGCAACGCATCCATGACTCGGGTAACTCTATGCCGACGTCCCTGTTGAGGTTGTCCTTACTGAGTCGTATATGGATGGCTTCCTTCACTCTACGAGTGTACCAGTGCCGTGCTGTGTCCATGCACTTCACGCCTTTCCAGTCTGGTTGGTGTTGGGCATTCCATGCATGCTCTGCTACTGCAGAAGCCTCTGTTTTGCAGTTAGTGACGTCTCGGCGGTGTTCGGATAACCTTTCCCCTACCGGTCTGCCGGTTTCCCCGATGTAGCTCATCCCACAATCTCTGCAGGGTATACGGTAGATCACTCCGTCTTTCCTGAGGGGAGGTACCGGGTCTTTGGCTCGAACCAGGTGATTTCTGATAGTGGCGTCGGCTTTGTAGACGACTCGGATATTGTGTTTCGCCAGCCGGCGTCTCAGAACGGGAGCAATTGACTCCACATAGGGGAGGACTACCGTGGATTTGTATTCCTCCTTGTCCTGTTCAGGTTGAACCCTTGCTGTTCGTGCCTTGTTGATGAAACACCTGGGATAGCCATTGGCCGACAATGCTGATCGCAAATGACGTTTCTCTGTTGCTGTGCCAGAGGGCTTGGTTATGATCTTGTTTGCTCGATCGTAGAGGCATCTGATCACTCCTCGTTTGGCGGAGGTAGGGTGGTGTGAGTTGAAGGCCAGATACTGGTCTGTGTGTGTGGGCTTTCTGTATATGGTTGTGCTCAGTTTCCCCCCTGTGTCCCTGTGGACTAGGGTGTCCAGGAAGGCGATGCTTCCTTTTGTTTCTTGCTCTGAGGTGAACTTGATAGTAGGTTCTCTCGTATTCATGAATTCGAGTAGCTTGTCAGCGTGCCTCCTGTCGGCAACGATGAAGGTATCATCGACGTACCGCTTCCAAATCCTGGGTGCGGTTCCGGGGGGACACTCTTCCAAGGCTTGTTCTTCGAAGGCCTCCATATACATATTGGCAATTACAGCAGACACAGGGCTGCCCATGGCGGCGCCCTCTAACTGTTCGTAGTATGTGTCGTTGTAGAGAAAGTAGGTGGATCTCAGAACAAAGCTGAGGAGGTCCGTGATCTCATCCGGACTGAGGGTGGTTCTGGTTGACAAATCTTTGTCCGCCAAGAGCCGTGAATGTGCAACAACGCAGGCACCATCAATCGGGACGTTTGTGAACAGTGACGTCACGTCAAAGGAAAGCATCAACTCGTTGGACCTTATAGTCTGAGTGCTGACGAATTCGGCGAAGTCGGTGGAATTGCGAACGGAGTGGCAAGTTCGTCCCGTGAGCGGGGAAAGAATCTGAGCTAGAAACTTCGACAGATCATAAGCAAACGATCCAATGCACGACACAATAGGGCGCAGTGGGACAGACTGCTTGTGGATCTTGGGGAGGCCGTAGATTCTTGGTGGTTGTTTGCGTTTGGGCCGCAACCTGTGATAGGTGTTGTCGTCTAGGCTCCCTTTCTTACGTTGCCCCATCAATGTGGCTGTAAGTTTACGGGAGAGGGAGTCGGTGGGGTCCCTCTTGATCTCCCGGTAAGAATCCGTGGAGAGGAGGTCCGTCATTTTCCCTTTGTAGTCGCTGGTGTTCAGTATCACAGCGGCTCGGCCTTTGTCGGCAGGCAGCACTATGATATCTCGGTCTTTCTTGAGTGTTTCCAGGGCTCTGTGCATCTCCCCGGTGATGTTGGGTTTTGGAGGTTTGGCTTGTTGTAGGACGGTGCTGATGTCCTTTCTGATAGACTCTTTGGATTCTGCATCCAAGGTCCGAATGGTGGATTCCACTCTGGAAACAATTTCCACTGCGGGTATTCGCTTGGGGGCAATCGCAAAGCTCATGCCTTTCTTTAGAAGAGAACTCTCAGACGGTGACAGAGTACGAGAAGATAAGTTGACCACCCATTTCTCAGTATCAACTGCCCGTTCATGTCTAGTTTGAGTGTTAGGGACCAATAGGTCGAGAAACTTGGCCTGCTGCCTTTCTTTTGACTTCTGAAACACGTCGCGGAATATGGCATCATGCAGTCGTAGTATCTCATTGCTGTCGGCGGTGGAAAGCAAGACTTGTATATCGGAAGCGGTGATACTTACCTCTTTCTCAGTGGAATCCCTTGTGAGGCGCGTGAGGAGAATCCTTTCCCGTAGAAAGCGGATAGACGCTGTCTCGGCTGCCCTCCTGGCTCCTTGAGTACGAACAGGTGACTTGATCCGTAGGTCCTTGGGAATCACTGATGACTTGATGCAGCGCGTGAGGAAGGTGAGATGGTTGCTGAAACGTGCCAATCTGCGCAGGCACCGTTCGTGTCTTCTAACCAGTTGCAGGGCATTATGCCCGTACGTTGAAGCAATTCTTGTGAAGATGTTGACCATCGCGGTGAATACTATGACGATAGGGAAACAATTATTCATATTAATTGCCAATATGTATATGGAGGCCTTCGAAGAACAAGCCTTGGAAGAGTGTCCCCCCGGAACCGCACCCAGGATTTGGAAGCGGTACGTCGATGATACCTTCATCGTTGCCGACAGGAGGCACGCTGACAAGCTACTCGAATTCATGAATACGAGAGAACCTACTATCAAGTTCACCTCAGAGCAAGAAACAAAAGGAAGCATCGCCTTCCTGGACACCCTAGTCCACAGGGACACAGGGGGGAAACTGAGCACAACCATATACAGAAAGCCCACACACACAGACCAGTATCTGGCCTTCAACTCACACCACCCTACCTCCGCCAAACGAGGAGTGATCAGATGCCTCTACGATCGAGCAAACAAGATCATAACCAAGCCCTCTGGCACAGCAACAGAGAAACGTCATTTGCGATCAGCATTGTCGGCCAATGGCTATCCCAGGTGTTTCATCAACAAGGCACGAACAGCAAGGGTTCAACCTGAACAGGACAAGGAGGAATACAAGTCCACGGTAGTCCTCCCCTATGTGGAGTCAATTGCTCCCGTTCTGAGACGCCGGCTGGCGAAACACAATATCCGAGTCGTCTACAAAGCCGACGCCACTATCAGAAATCACCTGGTTCGAGCCAAAGACCCGGTACCTCCCCTCAGGAAAGACGGAGTGATCTACCGTATACCCTGCAGAGATTGTGGGATGAGCTACATCGGGGAAACCGGCAGACCGGTAGGGGAAAGGTTATCCGAACACCGCCGAGACGTCACTAACTGCAAAACAGAGGCTTCTGCAGTAGCAGAGCATGCATGGAATGCCCAACACCAACCAGACTGGAAAGGCGTGAAGTGCATGGACACAGCACGGCACTGGTACACTCGTAGAGTGAAGGAAGCCATCCATATACGACTCAGTAAGGACAACCTCAACAGGGACGTCGGCATAGAGTTACCCGAGTCATGGATGCGTTGCATTCGCATGCACCACCACACTATGCACAAACCAAAGCCACCGAATCGTGACGGCAATCAACGGACGCTGGAGGACTCACTACCCGGCCCGCCCCGGGGGGCAACGTGCTGCCAACTAGGTCCGCATAGACGCTGTAAACAGCGGCCACAGGATGGCGCACTGCCCGCCCCGCTGGGGGAGGAAGCGTGCTGCCAACTAGGTCCGCATGAACGCAGCATACAGCGGACACAGTGTGGCGCACTGCCCGACCCGGCTCCGGCGGCCGCGAGCCCACTACCACGTCCGCATACACGCTATTACTTGCGTGCACGCACCAACGTGTCTTATTGTACCTGACGAAGCTCAGCAGTAGCGAGCGAAACGTCGTACACCTTTCTACGATCTTCTTCGCGAGACAAATGAATAATTGTTTCCCTATCGTCATAGATGGAAATGTTGCAAAGAAAAAAAAATGAGATAGTACATTTCGAGAGAAAGATGAAATTCTCTGCGGTTCGGATATATCCGGCTATGGTATTAGTGTATTAGTGAGTACAGACTCGCCTTTGAATCAATGAGTGCACTCTAATTATGTAGGCCTACGTGCATGGCCCGTGGAATGCAGTCGGCAGTGATGTGAAGCAGACGACCAACTAGACATGACTATATAAATCTGACCTGGGAGCCAATTTTAAAAATCGAATTGTTTGTAACGTCTTTATTTGTGAAGAATACAGAATTCTTATTCACTCCCGTATATTTCCTTACGGCTTCAATTAAAGGCAATCACTTGGCATCCCTTTGTGCAGTTCCAATGCACAGAATCCAAGAAGAGCGCACTATTATGTGGATAACTATGCGTCATTAAATGAACATTGTTCGGGGATGGATAACCAGTCACAATAGTTCAGGTTTAAGCCAACTTTATTATGCTCACGCAACACAAACTGCCGGCCGAAAGGGGGAAGGTTGTACAACAACAATAGAACATACATCTCAAACACTGCCCGTAAGAGGGCAGTATAACACACTGGCGCGATCACTTTCTTCTTTCTGTCGTCTTCTACACAACACAATGGGAAACCCTTGGCTATGGAATAATCATGCACATTCAATATGCCAAGAATGTGTGTGGAATGAAACCAATCAAACTTCAGTCTGACTAATAACGTGGATAGGTAGACCACATTACGAACACATCCCCATAATAGACACAGTCTCTAGAAACCTGTCTGGACTGGCTGACTTACCAACTGATATGAAACATTAACATTACACTAACTATGATCAGCACTGCTATACATATACAGTATTCTGTACTCATTGGACCAACAATCAGAATCATGTCTATACAAAAATACCAATAAGCTATGTTATACATGTATATTGTAACCTCATATATACACTGTATCACAATGTATTCTACCAATCATAAAACGACACTTAATAAAAGAAACTACCGTATGCTGTAAAGAAAACAGAAAATATTTCACAATGTCAACTATGAAATATAGTACATAGCTACCTCACTTACTTTCTACCTTTTCTCACAATATGAAACACTACTACTGTACGTATTAGAGTATCATGATCTCCCCACTCTCATTCACTCTTGTTACAGCACTGTCAAACACAGCACATACAGCTGTAATCACTTTTCTTCTGCTGGGATTTGGAACGAGTGTACATAAACACTACACCATAGCTGTGACCTTTCCTTTACAGTCTTAAAACACACACACACACACACACACACACACACACACACAATGCTGTTAGAACCAAATAAACGACCAACATAGGCCCTGAAAGCACAAAGACAAAAATCCCTAGAGAAATCAAACGAAACTAACATGGCATGGAAATCAACAATGGGGGGTGTGTGTATTAATGCCTGATACATGTATTCAAATCGGTATGAGTAAGACCAACATGTACATGAAAGCTGCTGAGAATAGCCACCCACCTGATGTAACAATATCAAAACCTTAGTGTCATCATCAACTTATCATGTGAGTTATTACTACAACCCGTTGGCATATACAATACCAAACAAAACAACTGAAAACGATACAGTCAGTAAAAAAAAAAAAATGTTACCTAAATTATGACAACAAATTATCAGAAATAAGCAGAGATCAAATACACCTGTATTACACTTTTGAAAACATACTCAAACTTCCAAAACATATTTTGTCCTTGAAGTGTATCACTATTATGAACTGCTGCCTTGTACACATGCATCAAAAACGGAATCCTACATCGACGTCACTCCATACAATATGACCTGACACATGATTCGTACATATCAAAAAGAGGGGAAGGATGAGCTACTAATAACATGAGGTACATCAAAACTATGTGCCATGTACAATGTGTTACCCTACATATCATGTAGGCTTCATAAAATTACATTTACATTCTAACATACATCTCAAACACTGCATTGAAGAGGGCAGTATAACACACTGGCGGTGGTTAGAATGGCTTGTTTAAATCTGTTTATTTAACGCAGTTGTTTGGAGGATTATACCCACGTCAGCACTAGTATTGACCTTGAAGTTGTATACCCGGATCTTATCGATGCTTTAAACATGTTGTCGTCTCCTTCAGGACCGTGTGTCAGGAAAACACCCAAGTGTGTTTATTCGGTTTTGCCAAAATACACCATTGTAAAGAAGGGCAATTGACAGGGCATTAAATGTTAGCGATTTAAGATTATTCTTAGATGGAAATCTCATTATACGGTTCGTGTTTTACAACATAGAGTATTTCTGGAATATTTCTAGGCATATACAACACACAAAGGTATTCAGAGAAATTCCAACCCATGATGCAGCGGAGTCCTACTAAGAATCATTTTGAAAGGTGTTTGTAGCACAGTATTGCGTTCTGTTCATAGTAGCAATGTCATAACAAGTGACTATTATAAGCCAGTTCAAATTTTTTTTCAATGAATCATGTATGTCTAATATTATTGACAGTACTTGCTTTAAAAAATGAGGGTATGTGACTAATGTGCTGTATTGGGGGACAGATTTAGCGTTCGTAAAGAGTTAAAATGGTTAACTGCTGTCAGATGAACCATGGTTGGGTCATTGTTCTATTTGGGTCTCTGAATCCCTAAAAATGGAGTATCAAAAAAAAAGTCATTCACGGCATTGCCATTGTAAGTGCTCGAAACTGCACCACTTTATTCATCAAATTATAACTGTTGGTGCCTGCACCGGGGTGCTGCAGTTGCAGTCGTGCTATGCGTGTATTGAAGACTGCACACAGTCCAGTTGTACGCGTGTAGCAGTCTTGTATTCTAGTTTGAGGTTTGCGCGGGAAAATACTTTGCACGCGTTGCTGCGAAACCATTCATTCACGCACAGGGAAACGATCGTTATGTCATATAAACTGTATAAACTGTATGCTGTATGCAACATATTTTGCAAAAAAAAAAAAAAAAAATGAAGACTTTACCTATGACAAATATATTAGCAAGGAAACGGACGCGCATATTACCTCAGCGCATGCACTGATATTAAGATTTCCCTTGGTCTGGTTAGGGCACAATAGTTACGTTCAGACGGGAGCCCTTAACCTCGAAGTTAGGAAACTTCGAGGTTAGAGCTTGTAGTTAGGGACCGTGAAGACGCACTCGTAGTTAGCAAACCTCGAGGTTTGCTCGATGTTTCGAACCACGAGAAATCTTATGGTTAGCGCTCTAACCACGAGCCGCGGGAGGTCCCCACTCGTAGTTAAGCACCGTGTGGACACAAAAAACAACGAACTCGAAGTTAAAGAGTGACCTCGCCGTAAACTCCAGCCCCCACAATTTCCCTCTGCTTCCGGGTCAACCTTCCAAACGTCCACCACAAATACACTACACGTGAAAAACCTATGACGCACGACACAACAACATCATCTTTTCTTCCCATGCGCTTGATCTCTGAAACTGACTACGTCGAACTCGCTACTGTACATGTATTCTATATTCTTCTCCGACGCTTTAAAAAAAAAATGTTTTCGACGAATATCTTCATAAAGGAATAAAGTCATCCGTGCAGTGCTATCTCTGCATACCATGACAGAGAAAAAGAGTACCTGTAAGCGAGTCCGACAGGGTTGGACTAAAGAAGAAATAGACGCCTTGTTAGCAGTGTGGGCTGAAACTTCCGGTTTTGTGGTTTTAACATCGAGTGGGACCCACTCGTAGTTACGGGGAGCAGAAGCTTAACCTCGAGGTTTCGTAACCTCGAGGTTAAGATTCGTCGTGTGGACACACGTCGTAGTTAGGGGGCAAGAGCTAAACCTCGAGGTTTCCTAACCTCGAGGTTAGGGCCTGCCGTCTGAACATAACTAATGTTTGGGGTGTGTTCGAATATTCCCCCTTTTTGGAAAGTTACGTAACTGTGATTACTCAGGAGTCCATACAGACATTACGTTCAAAACGAACATTCAACTTATTGTCCATGAATGAACTCGATCAAAGACTACGTGTAATGGAGAAAAGATACGAGCTCGTTCTCCTATTAGCACTGACTGCTACTGTGATCTGTTTCCTCAATGTAATAGGTAAGTTACAGGCCTACATATTATTTTCATGAACCCTCACTCGGTGCAGCTTAGTCGCGTCTCAGCCGTGTGAGACAAGTGAAAAATGTGTTCAAAATGAAAGAGCCATCTATGGAAACTGACCAAATTCAGATTATGCCGTAATAAGTGTGTATACAGGTAGTTACTTCGTGATAAATTCTTACTTTCTTTAAATTTAAAAATGAATGTGCTCCCTTCTTTACGAAGAATAACATCAACAGTGTTATTGTTGGGGCAAAGAACTTATTTGGGGGGGGGGTGGGGGGGGGGTACCAACTTTTTAAAGTCTATAACCTGCTTATCGACCGTCACATGATTAAGGCTAAGACGGGTCATTCCGCTGATAAAGGCTGTAGTGTCGACAGCTGAAAATTTCGGAGGTAAATATAAGGTAGTGAGATCAAAAGATTATAACACCATTTTCAGTATCGGCGTTATTTTGTTTGAGAGACATGTGTCAGGAGGTAGCTGGTTCTAATCCATATGTGAGTTTATTTATAAAGCTGCTACTAAAACACAAATTAAGTCAATGCTTTTTTAACTCGATGTACGGCAATTTGATGACCAGTTCCATATTAGAAGCTTCTAATGCAAAGGATGCATTTTACAAATGATTTGATATATACTTTATAACAGCCAGTTTTCGTTCCGATATTAATACGTCAATAATATATTAGAGTAGTTGCAGCTCGTTGGATTTCACGAGTGTTGAAAATTTGTTTCATCTGTCGACAGATTTTGTCACACTGGATCATTCTCTTTTGTTTCGAAAATAATTTTCAAGCATACATTTAATTACTTTCTAATGGTTAAAGGGATCATATAGTTTTGGTTGAGACCTAGTTTCAGGTTTCTAACGTTATTTGGTGAGATAATGAGAAACATCTTATGAAATATGAAAGAGCATGTAATTCTATGAGGAATTCAACGTTTATTTGATGAAAATTGGTTTTGAAATGGCTGAGATATCCAAAAAAGTGTGATTTTACTTAAGTGTGGGACCCACACTTAGTTACAATCACTTTGTTTTACTTTGTTTTTGGATGTTTCAGTCATTCCAAACCCAATTTTCATCAAATAAACTTTGAATTCCTCTTAAAATGGTATGCTCTGTACTATATCATAAGTGTTTTCTTGGTATCTCGCAAAAAGTGAAAAGCCCAATTCTCATCTCCACCAATACAGTACTATCCCTTTAAAGAGTTCATTAACAAAAATGGAAGACAATGGGTATTAAATGACAATATCTATGTAACATTTTGAAAACTACTTCAGGTGTCTCCCTTGGAATAATCAAACATATAGGTGTGTAAACTTTGCAGATGATACAAAATAACAAAGATATATTATACAAATGAAGTATATATATATATATATATATATATATATATATATATATATAGTCTGCACCAAACAGCATCGAAACATCATCTGTCTCAATAAACAGCATACCAAATCTCTAGCATTTTCTTTTTTTTAACAAAATAAGTTGCAGCTTGATCCTAAGAAGAAGTAGTATCTCGGAAGATAAATGATAGAATGTCATGTGTAATATGCTTGATATGGTTATAAAAAAATTACATGGACATCATAAGAAGGGCCCCATTGTTATGCATGTTGTTGTTTGGGGGGATTCTTGTGCGACTGGTACGTTTTATTTACACAATGGAATATGTACATTAAAGTTGATTATGGATCTGACCAAAAAGCACTCTATGCCATCATCGACAAGCTTTTGTACAGGAAGACAGGATCCGCTATGGCACCACGGCATCATTCCTCTCCTGGTCGTGTAGCCTCTAAATTCTCAAGGTACTTTATTGGCAAGATTGAGTCGATAAGATGCAATAAACGGTCGGACATGTTTTTTACTGTAGATCCAGAGTCGACCAGTGATATAACCTCACGCTCACAACTCCGGCAGAAATACAGAGCGTTTTCCGCAGCTCTCCTGCCAAGTCATGCTCCCTGTATCCAATCCACATGGCCGGCGGAACCGTGGCGGCCGTGGGGGCTCGGGCCCCCACACTTTTTGTGCACCATACAAAGGAATACATAAGGTGTCATCACTTTGGGCCCCCACACTTTTTTTTTTAACCCGGAAGTACGTCAGTGGCACTTTATAGAAATATATAGAGATCTTAAAGTGTGAGCGCGGTAATGTTATGTTTTTCACTGAAGACCTTTATTTTATTCTATTTATTTATTTATTTTGAGCTGGGGACCTTTTTTTTTTTAAATTTTGCTTGTCAGCTGAAGTAGCCCGGAAATGGAAGGGGAGAGATGAGCTGAGGACCTCTTTTTTTTTTTTTTTTTTGCTTGCTTGCTTGTTAGCTCATGAAACCCGGAAGTGGGAACCCACACTTTTGAAAACGCTCAACCAGCCCTGATCCAAACCTCAGTTTTTAAGGAGAGTTATGAACGATTGGCATTCCTATCTCAAGGATAATCAACTGTTCCTTACAGGAAGAAATGTTTCCATCCAGATGAGCTGAAGCTGGCCCATGTCACTCCTGTACTGAAGAGAACATCCTTAGATACGGATGTGATGAGCAGCTACCGACATAATTATTATATCTAACTTTCCGTTCCTTGCCAATGTAGTTGCCGGAAGACTAATGTCACATCTCCACGACTGCACTGAGCCGATGCAGTCTGCTTATAAGAGACATCATTTGCAGCGAAGAGACAGCTCTTCTGAAAAAAAAAAAAAGCTGATGGCATCTTTCGAGCAGTTGACAACAAGGAAGCAGCCATGTTACTTTTCTTGGATCTATCAGCTGCATTTGTCACATTTGATTACAAATTCCTCATCCTCAGGGCGCAGCAGGATTACAAAGTTGGCGCCACTGCCCTTGAATGGTATAGATCTTATCTCCCCTGACGAAGACAATTTGAACATCAATGGAACTGTGTCAGAGGAGGCCTTCCTGACCTGTGGCATCCAAAAAGGTTCAGTCCTCGGACCTTTACTCTTTGCCCACTATTCTTTCCCCCTTGGGAATATGGCGCGTCAACATGGTTTAAAACCCCAATTATATGCAGATGACACTCAACTTAATGTGACATTCGATCCAAGAGTGGCAGCTGAAGAAACAGCAGCAGCAAATGGGATGACCAAATACCTGTCAGATATCCGACAATGGATGGTAAAGAACTTCATGAAACTCCATGACGACGAGACTGAATATCTCATCATTATTTTTCTTCTCCACAAATGAGAAACAAGATTGTGTCCGTAACCTTCAGACGGGAACCCTTAACCTCGAAGTTAGGAAACTTCGAGGTTAGAGCTTGTAGTTAGGGACCGTGAAGACGCACTCGTAGTTAGCAAACCTCGAGGTTCGCTCGATGTTTCGAGCCACGAGAAATCTTATGGTTAGCGCTCTAACCACGAGCCGCAGGGGGTCCCCACTCGTAGTTAAGCACCGTGTGAACACAAAAAACAACGAACTCGAAGTTAAGATCGAGTGACCTCGCCGTAAACTCCATCCTCCACAATTTCCCTCTGTTTCCGGGTCAACCTCCCAAACGTACACCACAAATACACTACACGTGAAAAACCTATGACGCACGACACAACAACATCATCTTTTCTTCCCATGCGCTTGATCTCTGAAACTGAACACGTCGAACTCGCTACTGTATTCTATATTCTTCTCCGACGCTAAAAAAAAAATGTTTTCGACGAATATCTTCATAAAGGCATAAAGTCATCAGTGCAGTGCTATCTCTGCATACCATGACAGAGAAAAAGAGTACCTGTAAGCGAGTCCGACGGGGTTGGACTAAAGAATAAATAGACGCCTTGTTAGCAGTGTGGGCTGAAACTTCCGGTCACATCGAGTGGGACCCACTCGTAGTTACGGGGGGCAGAAGCTTAACCTCGAGGTTTCGTAACCTCGAGGTTAAGATTCGTCGTGTGGACACACGTCGTAGTTAGGGGGCAAGAGCTAAACCTCGAGGTTTCCTAACCTCGAGGTTAGGGCCTGCCGTCTGAACGTAACTTATGGGGATGGATAGCATGTTTCGCGGGTATGACAGATTGCTTACATCCAGCTTCGTAGTGTCGCAGCTATTAGACCTCTGCTTACAAGGACAGCAGCATAAAACATCCATTCATTCCTAACATCAAAACTGGATTTTTCGTAACAGTATTCTTGCTGGTGAGCCATCTGCAACCTTGAAAAGACTTCAAGCAGTACCGACTGCAGCAGGACGCTTGCTCACAGGGCTGAGGAAGTATGATCACACCCAGTGGCGTATCTAGGGAAAACGGCGCCCGGGGCAAGCGCGAAAATTGCGCCACTAATTTCTGCAAAAGTGTTCAACCCCAACTCCATCCAGGTAGGGACATTAAAAAAAAAAGTCCCCGTGATATGCTTTTTCAAGTACTTAAAAGGGGTCTTTTGAGGGTGATTTAACTTTAGATAGATTTTAGCGAGCGAGCGCAGCGAGCGAGCCGAAAATTTTTGTATATTTCCGCGTCATCGTCACGTTTTGTTCTTATCTTCCTTTTTTGGGGATAAATTTTGGCGAGCGAGCATAGCGAGCGAGTCGAAGATTTTGTAATTCAGCTTACAAAACATAGAATTCTTGTCATTTTTTGCTTATTAAATCTTACAATTCTAATCAAGATATAGTGACGGCCTTATATACATAACGATTTATACCAACAAACTGAGGACTTGAAAAAATACTTGTATATTTCCGCGTCATCATTACGTTTTGTTCTTATCTTGTTTGATTTGGTTTTTGTTCGACACCTTTGGCGCCCTCGTTTGATCCAATGGGCGATCGTTTAAGAACGAAAGAAATAAAATTACAGCCGCTGCTCCGTGTAACATTTTGCCTTCTAACGATGACATGTGTGAACACAATATACATTGTCATTTTGTCTGCGTCATCATCACCCCCAACCGAATTTTATCGAATATTTTTAATTCCTCTTACATTATTGGGCCTACATTGTATATCTTATTACACGTGGTTTCTTATTATTACACGAACAGTTAATAAATGAGTCTCCATCTTTACCACAAAATGTACTATCCATTTAAGGGCAAGAACGAATTCTCACCCTAAACATGCTAAAACACCTCTTCAACTTCTTCCTATACCGGGTGTCCCAAAAAAAGCGGAACGGTGGATTTTCAGTACCTTGCGTTCTAAAAGTGATATATATTTTTTTGACATCATTAGAAAGAGCATCTTCTGCAGAAGACCATGACACCAAAATCATTAAATTTGGTTGAGCACTTTTTATTCTACGCCAATTTCTGTTTGATGCAGTCATTTTCAATTTTTTGCGACTTATGAGATGATAATTTGGGTGCGACACGCGACACGGTGAATTGTGTAAGCTCGTTGATCCATGTCAACAAAAGATAACGCTTTCATATTGGGAGCGCGCGCGCGCGCGCACACACACACACACACACACACACACACACACTGTTTTTTCCTGGCCAGTGCCCAATGTGAAAGCTGTATCTTTTGTTGACATGGATCACCGAGCTTACACAATATTCACCGTATGGATCGCGAGTCGCACTCAAATTATTATTTCATAAGTCGCAAAAATCCGGCGAAATTTGACAATGACTGCATTTTCAGAAATTGGCGTGGAATAAAAAGTACTGAACCAAATTAAATGATTTTGGTATCATCTGGTCTTGGTCTTTGGTCTTCTGCGGAAGATGCTCTTTCTAATGATGTCAAAAGATATATAACTTTTAGACCGCATGGTACTGAAAATCCACCGTTCCGCTTTTCTTGGGACACCCGGTATATGCTCCACCTCCTTACAGGAAGAGGTCTGGTATCGATAACAGCCTGTATCGCGATCACTGTTTGGGCGCTGGTCAAAAGTTGGCGAGATGCCAGGAAATAATTATTATACATGCATGTTTCTCTACGGAAATAAAGCGTTTGATGCACTCTGCTATCGTCGCGGATTGGGAGCAGTGCGTTTACAACAACCCAGCATTCTTTGTACACAATGGAATGACGCTCGTCTCGAATAGGGAGGCTGCATTGCAAGTGTTCGACTCTAGCGCCTTCTCGAAAGCTGTGGTTACTTAGATCGTGAGAGAGGCTTGGACATTACATCAAAACATATACGTTAACGATCAGAACGCATATTCATCTCATTTTATGTGAAATGTGTTAGTCTTCGACTACGTACAGTCATGGATAGAAGACACGGCCTCGCGGTTGTCCTTCTATTAATATTGACCGCGCTGAGTGGTCATAATGCAGAAGGTAAGTTTAATAATGCTGTTGCTGCTGTTATTTCCGCGTTCAGAAAAGATATACACAATGTGAAAGTTATATATATATATATATATATATATGTATATATATATATATATATATATATATATATATATAGGCCTACGGTATTAAAAAAAAACAACAACAACAAACAACTGTATCTGATTGCGCACCTGGTGAGCTATATTTCCAAAATGCGTCTGTTCTCCCACAGGGTAGTCTATAAATTAAAAATTGTCCAAAACAGAAAATGATATCACTGAAAGATGGATAAAAGCAGTGATGGATAACAAGGTGCAAAGCCAATGAGACTTTCAAAATAATATCATCGTATTGATTGTAAATGTCAGGTTGAGCAAAAAAAAAAAAAAAAGAAGATAATTTCTGGATGTAGCAATATCAATGTAAAACAAAATACCTTGGCATGGAATAGTAACTATGAATGCATCGTACTGGTGACCACCGATAAGAAGAAACAAATCACAGTAGCCGAGAACCTAACAGGCAAAAAAACTGAATCTCCTTAATCTGTAATAAAGAACAAAACTTGAATTATTGGAATAAAAAAAAAAAAACCCACTGGCAGTAGGAATACGATAGACCTGTTTCATAACACAACAAGATGAAAAAAATGAAGAATCACTAAAGTCACCAGAAAAACTGTTCTTTTTTCATTTCGGTCGACATGCGTGTCGAAAGTTAACTGTGCATATCATTCTATTGTATATATGCCTTTTACGGCTTCAATCATGACAGAGACTTAGGCCCTACGTCAATACGTACGATTTTCCACACGGTGGTATTGACGGCATCGCATACAGTGAAACGCTTCTTCAGCCATGCAACTACCATGGAATGCATACAAACTATAAGAGTACATGTATTATGCATTCGGAAAACAACAAGGCTTCAACTGCGTGTGGCGTGGACACTGATCTCTACGTAAAGTATATTTGGAGACCAGTGTGAGCGTGGGGAATCCCACGTGAACTTTGAACTATGAGTAGCTTAGAACTAGGCTGTACGTGGATTCAATATGGACGAAAGAGGGCTCCTTGCAAATGTCGTTGTGAGGCATTGCCCGTTTTGTCACATATAGGGCTCACACGGGTATATCCCCATCAAGGCGTGCGTTTAGATTAAAAAAAAAAAGTCTGTAAAATAGCTGGGAGGAATGAAGTCTTTTATCTTCTTTAACCTCTAAAAGTGAGATATGCCGTTCAATCCATGAAATTTCCGAGGGATGTTCTTCTGGTCAAACTCTGTCCAAGGGTTTGCAAAGTCAGACTATGCGTTTTCTTTACTAAAAAAAAATGAAAAAAAAAATCACATATTTTCCGTATTCATGCGCACAATCAATAGTCCCTTCAAATTTCATGAGAAAAGCTTTCATCTTTCATCCAAAATGAAGATAATTCCATCTGATTTTTATGCCTCCGCCACGAAGTGGTGGCGGAGGCATTATTAGTCTAGTAGGAGAAAGGGGTTCCCATGCACCCAAAACATATATTTTTTTAATCTACTTCATCTAGACCAGTTTTGTGCGTAGATTTCAAAAAGGCAATATTAACAGGTCAAAGCGTGTCCCATAGTGGTAAAAATCCGTTTCCATGGTAACGCATGGTGAAAATGCTAGTATCTCATAAAAATACATGTAACCTGTGATAAATTGTTTAATTATCATGTCCTTAGTCTCAAATTAAAGAAAATTAAAGTATCTATATGATGATACCAATTGTGTAGTGGGTTATACAAATCTTCATCTTAATTTTGAGGCCAGAATACAATTTTTCACATTTTTTAGTAAAAACGCAATTTTACCATAAAACTTATCTATCTCTAAATCATACAAAAACAAATTCAATTTGTTTGAATATTCTTCAAAGTTATACTAAATATGTATGCAATATAATGTGAAAATTTCATAGATATTGCTCAAATAATAAGAAAGTTACGGTCATCCACAGTTGACATTCAAGCATATCAAAAATGTGCAGGACTGGTGGGAATGTGATGTACGCCCTCTATTTTTGAATAATCTCATTTTAAACATTTCAGTCATAATAAATTTTGGTTCCAAATGCATGAGAATGAAATTGAATGTGATAAAGTGGGTCATCTAGACCAGTTTTGTGGGTAGAATTAAAAAAATGCATTAACAGGTCAAAGAGTGTCCCATGGTGGTAAAACAAAAAATCTGTTACCAAGGCAACGCATGATGGAAATGTCAGAATCTCCTTAAAATACATGTAATATTTGATGCAATTGTTCACTTATCATGATTTAAATGTCAAAATTAAATGAAGAGTATTAAATTCTCTGAATGATAATACCAATCATCACACGGAATTTATACTAATTTTCATATCATTTTGGAGGTCAGGGTAGTAGTTTTTGCAGCGTGCTGCTGGGGGGGGGGGGGGGGGGCGAGTAGAAAAAAAATTAATTGGTTCACGTAGGAGTACAGTACAGTATACTAGTATACAATTCAGGGCCCTGTTTAAAATTATACCAGATAGTTGATTTCAACTGAAAGTCTATAGGCCAGGGAATTGAGGCTGAATTTGGGGGTCAACTGGCAACTATCGTATAACAAACAAATTTTGTATTTGAAAGTATATGTTTTAAAAAACTTACCAGTAAAATTTCCCAGACGTTCTGCTTCGGAACATGCCGAAATGACGTCATCAACATGGCCACCCCTCAAACCAGATAAATGAATGGGAATTTTAGGATACCTCAAGTGTTCATTATACAACTGACATTAATCGTGAGATAAGTTTCTAGTGCATGTACATGTATTTATTATTTCCTGCCTTTCTTCAAACAAAATTGGGACCATTGTGACCTCTTTTTCAAAAAATCTGAGCCCAAATTAGGTCATTTCTATGGCAACTTTATGCTAAAAACAATGTTTTTCCTAAACAAAAAAAAATGCAACACCTTCTCAACGATAAACATCATTTTGAATTTACATAATTATGCAAATTCATAGCTATTCAATTGACTGGAGTTGAGACCTAACCTGTTATGAGATACCATAGCTACCATGGTTACATTCAAACTTGCCTGTAGCCATTATAACACAGCTGTCCAGAAATCACAATTTTCATTATTATTGGTGTTTTATTATATATATTGTTTTGCATTTGGCACAAGCTGACATTTCGTTCAAGTCAATTAGGCATAGAACATAGATTAAGTCAATTTCTCATAAATTTCTCCGCCCCCAATCCCAGTAAAAATGGTTAGTTCATGCCTTTTCCTTTCTTGCAGTCCTGTAGGGTGTTTCAACAAACTTTTCATTGGTTTCAGTTTCATTTCACTGGTTTCAGTCTCGCTATCTCACTTTTCTGATTGGTATGTTTCAGTCACGAGGACTTGCTAAGTGAATCTGAAAACACTAATTGACACTGATCTCACTGAAATCAATGTTGGTGAAACGGGTCTTGCATGAACTTCTGTAGGATCCTTGAGCAAGCTCATTATACTCGATGGCAAATACTGTACTTCTGAAAGAAATGAAGCACTGTTAACAGACACTGGATACACATTTTGTCATAGATCACATTAGTCCAGTCAAAATAGGGTTTCCCCCAACACTAATTGCAACAGTAGGAATTCCACTGCAGTGCTACTTGTTATGGGCTCCTAAACACCATACTAAAAGTCCCAAGAAATCCAGTGGGGCAAAATGGCTAACTGTCCATAATATGCAAATTAGCTCCCATTATGATAAAAGTGTTTTCATGAAAACTAGGCTTCTAGTTTTCAGATTGGAACACCGAAAGTGTTGAAACCTATGTTTACAATGTCACAGTGCGATGCAAACATTTCACCATGTACATAGTCTAGGCCTCATTTGCATAATATGCAAAGGGACCAAGCCAACGGAATATTCTAATGCATCAAAGTGCCCGATATGAGCATATCGAGAGTGTTCAAATATGATATTTCAGTTTCTCTTCACCAAAAACAAACTTTACAGCATTAGTAAACTAGCATGGATTATTATTATAAGATAAGAGTTTGTTATCAGACAGAAAATGATAGCTTATTCATTAATATTACGTAGAATCAAAGTACGAAATTAAACTAGTGTCAACATCTATAATTTGTCTACGGTAATTTTGTAATGAATGAACTCTATTTGGAGGGTGGTTTGTTCGAATCTTGATGATTAAGCTCTTGCATCCTTGAGGGTTTTGAGATATTGAAGATGGCACAGTCAAAGGAAACCCTGTGCGTAGTGCCCAAAGTTACCCCAGTCGATCATATTATCCCCACGACCATTAATTTACAAAACATGCATCAACCAACACGATTTCCATTGTTCTACGCTAAAGCGTCCAAAATTTTGTTCTAAAAGTCGTTTCGCCGTCTAGCAAAGACTTTTTTATTTCCATGAAATACAATTGGCATTGACAGCGGAGACATTTTTCTACAATGTGTATATCTTTAAAAAGTGGTGCACAGTCAAAGCGGCTCGCATGCAGGGAGGTACCCAAATTTATCCCTATACCCTCACGGCCCGGTACAAAACATATACACACGTGAATACAGCTGTTTGAAGCGAAAAAAATAAACACTCTGTGCATAACGTCCTATTCATTTCATTTCCATTAAAATTCAGTGGAAGTTCTAGAAAAATTGTTGTTCTACAATATCTATAAGGTGAAAATGGTTCACATGCGAAGACAACCACGTGGAGGGTGCCCAAAATTACCCCACCCACAGACAGTCTAAGACATGCAATAATCATGTACCAGCGCAAATACATGAATATGTTCTATGGGTACATGCCTTTAAACAGTCCTTCTGGTCCTCTAGCAAAGAAACTTTTATTTAATGAAATTCAATGGAGTCAACAGACAATATATTGCTCTGCATTTTTTACTTACACTGACATAGTTAAAGTGGTTATCATTCGAAGGGAGCTTACTATATGGGAAGTGCACACATTAATTGCCTCTATACATGACCTTTGTAAGGCAAATATCAACGCAATTATAGTATATACAGTCGTTCCAAAAGTGCATGTCTCAAAAAAAGGTCGTTCCTTGAGTATTAGGACTATCACATGAGTTTTGTGATTATGTATAATTATCGTATAGTGCTATAATCATTGCATATTCTTCTCATTCGACATAATTTTACGCACCTCATTTTCTGTTACAAAGAAAGTGATGTCTCTCTGTTCTTGTAGAAAAATGAAATAAAAATTTAATTTAATTCTATTGAATTAGATTCCTGCCATGTCAAGTCACTTTTTTTTCTATAAAAAATGCCGGGGTAGAGATAAAATAACAACATTGATCCACAATATCTATGCAGTCCAAAGGGTTCACTTGCAGAGACCACCTTGTGGGAGGTGCTCAAAGTAACCCCATGCATCCTAAAGGCAATGAAAAACATGCCGTATACAACCGCGAAAAATGTTCCATGGTTACATGCCTCTGAAAAGCTCTTCCGCCTGTGTAGCACATACGCTTTTATTTTCGTAAAATACAATTAAGGTGACATAGGAGAGACGCTGCTTCACATATCTATTTTGTCAAGCCCTTGGGAAGTGCCCAGATCACCCCTGCCCCGACCGTCGTGGTCCAAAAACAGATTAACAAAACATACATTTTTGTATATACCAAAGCATACTCACTTGTACATGCATATAAAGTCGTTTTGCCGAGTGGTAAATAAAGACACTTTACTTTTCATGATTTTTAAAGGGTATAGAGACACTGCTTTACAATCACCATATAGTCAAAGGGGTGCACATTCAAAGGCAACCGAGTGGAATTTGTTCAAAACCATCCGACCCCCAGGGCAATATAGGAAACATGCACTAGCATATAGCACAGATATGTTTCAATTCACCATGCCTTCACATTGTCGTTACGGTTGTACAGCAATTGCCTTTTTGTTTGTAAGAAATGCAATACAATTACAACAAGAAAAAATGTTCTACATTAACTATATTGTCAAAAGGGTCAACATTCAAAAGCAAGCCCATGGGAAGTGTCCAAAATTACACCGCCGCTCAAGCCCCGTAATTACATCACACGGATACTATGAACGCAAATACCGACGTTCTTTCGTGCATGGTTTTAGAAGTAGTTCCAGCAATACAGCTACACATTTTTATATCAATGTATGTTGTGGAAATGATAGGAGAAGCATTTCTTCAAAATATCTATTTAGTGAGAGGATGTACAGTAAATGCCAATCCTGTGGGATGTGCCCCAAATCCCCGCCCCCCCCCCCCCCCCCGATCCACCACCTTCAGTGCAGAGGCATGAAAATATAACTCATGAAATATTGCAAATTTAGATAAAATTTGGGTGTTTCTGTTTACTTTTAGTTTTCATCATCAATTAATTACATAGTACTAGACTCTAACATTACAGATCTATTGTAATGAATACAAAATTATGTAGAGTCTACAGAACTAAGGTCTACACCAAAATTAGTATTATGTTACAGACCGTATCATTCAATCAAACTAATCTTGTAATCTGTTACTTTCACACTCAGCAAAGTAACTATACAAATAACAATCTATTCATAGATGTTCTGTTTAAATATTAGTAAATTCAACTCAATTCAACACAGCACATCAACAAGTTCTGATTTCATGTCTTACATAAATCCTAACACATTTTTAAACATGTGAGACTGAAGTTCACTGAAAATAAACTTGTAGTGGAAAAGCTTCAATAAATGAAGTTTTTTGGGTACTTTGCTTTCAGCCAAAAATAAATGTATGTTGCAGAATGGTTTTAAAGACAATACTATGACACAAAATGCAATCAGATACATACCAGAGGTTTGATTTATGGCAGATTTCTTTGACTGATCCCGGTCTGATCCAAACAATAAATCTTCCCACCAAAACTTTTGTCCTACCACAAGCAAGCTTGCTTATTTCTCCACAATAGAGGGCGCGCATCATCATTCATCTGGAAATTCTTGACCAATTCTTGACAGGTGTCAATGTCAACTTTGGATGGAAGTAACTTTCTTGTTATTTGAGCAATATCTACGAAATTTCCCATTTTATTGCATACATATTTGGTATAATTTTGAAGAATATTCAAACAAATTGATTGTTTTTGGTATGATTTAGAGATAGATTAGTATTATGATAAAAATGCATTTTTGCTAAAAAATGTGAAAAAAATTGAATTCTGGCCTCAAAATTAATATGAAGATTGGTATACCCCCCTACATAATTGGTATCATCATATAGATAATTTAATTTTCTTTAATTTGATACCAAAGCCATGATAATTGAACAATGTTATCAAAGGTTACATGTATTTTGATGAGATACTGACATTTTCACCATGCGTTACCATGGAAACCTGTTAACATTGCATTTTTGGAATCTACGCACAAAATCGGTCTCGAGATGAAGTAGATTAAAAAAAATATATGTTTGGGGTGCATGGGAACCCCCCTTTCCGACTCAACTGTATATACTCTGGTTAAGCTTGACTTCCTGCATCCGCAGAAATCAGGAATTTTGAGATCTCCCCAGCTTTTGAAAAATAGATACGATTCATGCTTGTGATTCCCGGAATGGGCTGTGTGGCTTCACATATGATACCAATATGAAGAAAATTTCTTGCCTTCATCTCAGCTTGTGACAGGACTGCCACTGTTACACCCTTCATGCCCTTAACTGCAGCAACAAATTTAGTAGCATCACACACATACAATTGTAGCTTTTCTGATCCTTACTTTACTCCACATGTGATGTTTCACAAATGCACCTATCCTGTCCACTGGTCGCTGGCCATGGGATGTGTCTAAAAAGTTCCACTGAACCTGGAGTTTATCTAGATGCAGTGTGTACAGTGATGCTGCAGTGTTTCTGTTTTTGAATTATGATGATGGGCCATCTGACCAGAGAAATCCTTTTTCACATGATCTGGTAAGCCATCCAGCACAGTTTCCTTTTTGTGGGCAAGATTGTCTGATGTGATGACGTGGGAATGCTGAGACCCAGAATGCCACACTGCCAAGTGCTGTAAAAAAGACTAACCTGCCTTTGATTCCAGTAGGTACTCTGGATCTTATCTTGAGCAACACAGGTGTAAGTTTTGCTGAAATGAACCTAAATGAGGGCTTCTTTAGGATAATTATTGTTGGTTGTCTGGTTGCATGTCTGGTCCTCATATGCCTGGTGACGTTTGTTATGTTGGAGGAACTGGGGCACCAAACTGCAGTATGATGTAATCGACTACACTGCAGGTCATGTGTGGTGCTCTCCTCGACAGCTTTCATCCATAGGTTGTCTTCTGTGCACAGCTTTCCAAATGTACTGCTGGGTACCAGCCCTGTCAGAGTTCATGATTCTTTATGAATCTCCGCCATCCTTGCACAAATTGCACTCATTCATCCAGCATGCTCACTTACGTGTAGGTTCACGATGTACACAAGAATCCCTAGATCTCTGGGAGCTCATGCAGAATGGGACATGTTGATGATACTTTGTGAAGAGCACTAATTTCCAATATTAAGTTCTCTTGATATTTACGTATTTTAAAAACAAACATTGTGGGAAGGCTTGTTTGAAAGTTGGACATGATCGAGACAAAGTTCAGTAAATTTTACTTATATGCTTTCCCACTTTAACATCCAGGAACACCTTGTAGAAAAGAGCATGTGTTTCCAAAGTTGACAATGACATGTACCAAGCTTATATTTATTCATTTATTTGTTTATTTTTGATTAGGAAAGAGTCACATCAGAGAGGGGTACTCTATCTTCACTTTTAATTAACCGAAAATAACATAAAAACTTACCACGTGACTTAAAATTTGCCATCCCACAGTAAATGTTACCTAAATTCATAATTTTTGCTGGTTACTCACGTTACAAAATGGTTACTCACGTTACAAGGTTACTCACGTTACAGTTTTTCTTCATCATTTTTACAAAGATAAGTATTTTGTTGTGATTTTGATAGTCATCATCTTGCCAAAGATTGTTTGAAGGAGGAGAATTTCAAATACCACCAATTCAATGTGAGGAATTTTTCTGTCAGAAAACAAAGTCAGTTTTTTTTTGGTTACTCACGTTACATCGCCTAAGTGGGTTACAATATTTATTTTGGAACGACTTCTACAAATTTACTTGAAAAGCTGTTGTGTATTTTAGGTAATTTGAGTCTTCTAAAATTCAGAAATGAATAAACTGGTATGATGTTGCAATAATGAAATGGTAATATGCCATATTCCATTTTCACTATTTTTCTTGTATTTTCGTACAGAATGGAAGTCACAACTTTTAACTATTTTTCCCAAAGTAAACATGTAAAAATTAACTTTTTATTTTTGGTTCCTGAAAATGTCATGTATGAAGGACTAAAAATGAAACTATCACAGAAAAATATTGAATTTGAATTTTTAAGCTCATGTCCACCAACCTGTGGAATAGCCCTTTACGAGATAACTCAAGACTGGATGGAGCAAATTTCACCGAACTTTGTTGGAGGATGGTGTATGATGGGACAATTACTTGATTAGTTTTTCAGTGAAATTGGACAGAGGTCAAAGGTCAAAGATCAAGGTCAAATCCTAAAATTTATCTGTTTACGTGATAACTCAAAACTGGATGGAGCAACTTTCACCAAACTTGGTCCAAGGATGACGTATGATAGGACAATTAGTTGAGTAGATTTTAGTGACATTGACAAGAGGTCAAAGGTCAAAAGGTCAAGGTCAAATGCTACAAATGTTGCAATTTCCCCCAATTCTATGTAATGCCCGAAGGTATTTTCTTGAAACTTGGTGTGAACATGTACTACTGCGCAAAGATTCTCCAGAGAGAGTTTCATGTCATCAGGTCAAAGGTCAAAAGGTCAAAGATTAGGTGAAATGTTGCAATATCACTTTTCTCGCAAATGGTTCAATGTATCTTCTTGAAACTTGGTACATACGCATGTACTGTCTGGCAGGGATTATCTAGGGACTTTAGGGGTCATGGGTCAATAGTCAGTTGGTCAAAGGTCAAGGTCAACTCCTCAAAATTTTACTATTTCCCTCATATACTAGTATATGCAATGCTTGCATTATTAGTTTCAAAACTTAGTACATGCATTACCTAATGGAGATTCTCCGGGAAATTTCCAGCCAAAAGGTCAAAGGTTAAGGGTCAAAGGCCAGGTTTCAATGCCCCCCCCCCCAAAAAAAAAAAAAAATGAAAAATTATATACATATACGACCGTCATCACACTCTTTCTTCATACCTTGGAAATTACTCAATACATAAACTTCCCCAAAATTCCCCAAATATGTGTACCCGCACTCTAAGAAAATTATGGCAAACCCAGTTCAAGACATTTTTGACAAACCTGTCATTTCAATATTTTGCCAGTTATGTGAAACTGTCATGGATCACACATTGTGATGACATTATACTATACACCTATTGGGAGAATCATGCATTATGGCGGAGACATTGGTCGCCATAGCGACATTTCTAGGTCAGTTTTTTTTTTTTCATTTATGTTAGTATCTTTGGCACGATTTTGTGATGCGGTTATGGATATTTCATTATAATATTAACATGTGTGAGTCCTATAGTTATGGTCACATTTTTTTAATGATTTTTTTGTTTATCATGTGTTTTTGATGATATCTACCCATTTATTATCATATGAGAAATTGCACACTGAAGGATGGAAAAACTTCTAATAGGGACACCTTTGAAAATGATGCACTTTGGGTTAAAAAAAATGATGAGTCCTGCAGTGTTGATATACTTTCACAAAAGATGCTTGTAATATACAGGCAATTATTCTTGCATAAGGAGGTATTATTATCACCTTATTGTCTACAAAGTACAAAAAGTCTTTTAATTATCGAACAGAATAAATGTATACATTTTGAACTATTTCAGTTGTAGCTAAACCAAAGAAATACATTAAAATACCTCAATCATTCAAAGTTTTTTTTTGCACTTTTTGCACTCGCCAATTAGTCCCGCACTAAGCTCTTGTCCGGGACTAAGGAGAAAATTGACCTTTTTACACTCGTATTTCTTAGTCCGGTACTTTCCAAACCACATGAATATTCATGATTACGCTGTGTACTGTACACTTACACGCACGCACCGGCAGCACTTGATTACCTCGTTTCTGATTGGTCAAAAGAATCCTGGAGTAAAGTGTTACTAACAAAAACATCCCTACATAATGTAATAGAAGCAGGTCCTTCTTTTTTTTTTTTTTTTAACTGAAGATCTTTCTTTAATCCCAATTGACGAGAGAAAAAAAATCATTAAAAATGTCAACGATGCCAACGGGAGGAGTACTGCTAGAGACGTTAACACATTTTGTTTTTTTTTTTTTTTTTACATATCCAAAACAATATTACGTGCGTTTTTTTTTTGTTTTTTGTTTAACTTTTCCAATGTTTTCCAAATATTTTTTATATCATTTTTGATAGTAAAAGAGAGTGGGTTATCAGACAAGTGATGATTAATTCGTTTATGTTATATCTTTCAACTCATAATGATATTCATTTCCTTATTTCTTCGGAGTAATGATGTGTCGGGGGAGTTAATGTCGTATCTTTGAGAGCAAGTAAGGTTGGCGGAGGAAACATCAGAAGAACAAATGTCGAAGGAGCAAAGGTCATCCGAGCAAATGTAGTAGGAGCAAACTTCGCTGAGTGTTTTTCGCGGAGAATTTATCGCAATTCACGAAACAATTGATAGGCGGATCATATGGCGCGTCACCTACAACGAAAGCTTCACTCGAAATTCTGTGCCTGTCGCATATACTAGGTGTTTCAAAAAGCACTTCCCACTTTTGATCATTAATAGTCCAAAAACTATTCATCCGATAAAACTGTCATTGATATGAGTAATAGCTGAATAGTGTACAATTTTGTTGAAGGTGATTTGGATGCGAAAGCATGAATTAGTTTCATTAAATCTTAGATTGATTTTGAAGTAAGGTTTCAGATTTTGGTCAAATTTTAACCCTCTGTACAAAAATGAACTTTGCACAGGGACCAATGATGTGTATGTGAGTGTGTGCTGACAATGGCCCTGAACAATGGACATGCCTGAACCACCTGTTGACTCGGCGTCAGTCTCGCGCTCCCAGGCACGTGAATGCTTAATCAATAATTCATGTTGATTGCCCTGGGCACTGCTAGTCTGAATTCATGCACGATAAAGGGTAAAATGCATGGACATGGAAAAAGTAAGCACATGCTTCCATGTGCTCGCAAACACCACATTTCATTCCAGCTGGCAATCATTTTCAAATTTTGCTTCACATATCACTAAATCTGGGATATAACTAAGCGTAAATGATCTAAAGTTTTTCATCTTAATACAACTGTTTACTAATATTCTCACAAATTTGTCGATTTTTCGATAAAAAGAGATCATTTGTGGTAAAGAGTTCAGCAGCATTTTTCATTGGGGCGATTTGTTTCACAAAGTAGAACACGGAGACTCTATGGGTAAAAAATGGCATAGATGACAACATTGCAAATATCCAGGGAAAAAAATACCGTTAATTCTTCGAATAGGGGACAAAGTAAACAGGTTAGTATAAAAAAAGGCCAAAAGGTTAATTCAGTATTGTAGAGTCATACGATTGCAATAAAAAAGACTTCAGTCTTCTCTTGAAAGAGTATATGGATGGAGCATCTTTTAAGTCATGATTCAAAGAATTCCAATAATTTGGGCCTACATAAATAAGTGTGTTTTTAGCAAAAATCATTCTTAAAAGAGGTAAATGAAATTCACTAGATCGCCTAGTGGGATATTTATGAAATGATTGATTTTTGAGGAACATAGAATCAAAAATAGATGGAAGCAAGTTATTACAATACTTGTACATAAATTGCCCTAAATTAAACAAAAACAAATCTGTCATTTTTAAGAGCTTGTTGGAGGCAAACAACATATTTGTATGAGAACATACAGAGGAATTACAGATAACACGAAGAGCTTTCTTTTGTAAAAGGAACACTTTGTCTAATAAATTCTGATGGGTGTTGCCCCAAACTAATACTCCATAATTAAGATGAGGCAATATTAACGACGAATATAACACAAGTAATGATTTTTGTGAAATATGAAATTTCAATCTATTTATTATACCTATATTGCGTGATACTATATTACAAACATTATCAACATGTGATTTCCAGGAAAGTTTGTCATCCACAATGACACCCAAAAATTTGGTATGTGAGACTCTTTGTAGATGAGAGTCATCTAATACTATATTCATACTTAAACTATCAACAGTGTTACTAAAAAGCATATATTTCGTTTTTTTGAGCATTGAGTGATAGCCTATTGGCCCTTACCCAATTTGTCACTTCTTCAACTCAATGTTGATTTTATGAACAAGAAAATCAATATCATTATGGGCAAAAAATACATTTGTGTCATCTGCAAAATGAATAAAAGAGAGGCTGTCGGATACGCGGCAAAAATCATTGATAAGAATAATGAACAATAACGGCCCTAAAAGACTTCCCTGTGGGACGCCGCATTTGACTTCTCTGACAACTGAATCATAGTTTTTAATTGTTACAAATTGTTTTCTATCAACTAAATAACTCCTGAACCACTCCAAGGCCTTCCCACGTATTCCATAATGCGATGACTTATAAAGTAAAATATCATGGTTGATAGTGTCGAAGGCCTTGGAGAAGTCCAAGAAAATACTAACTAAATGAGAATGGTTATCAATTGCATGAACAACTCTATCAACAAAATGCAAAAGAGCATGCGTAGTACTATGTTCCTTTCGAAAACCAAACTGATAATTCGTAATAACCTCATGTGCCTTCAAAAAATTAATCATTCTCTTATAAATGATTTTTTTCTAAGACCTTGGACAATGACGATAATAATGAAATTAGGCGATAATTGCTGATTTCAAACTTATCACCTGCCTTAAATATTGGGATTACTTTAGCTAATTTCATTTTATCGGGAAACACACCGTTAAAAATTGACAAATTAAATATATGAGCAAGTGGATCAGCGACCGAGGAAGTAACACCCTTAAGTACAAAATTATCTATCTCATCATAACCAGAACTACGTTTATTTTCAAAAAAGGAAACTATATCAATAATTTCAAATCTGTTAGTTGGTGTGAAAAATATGGAATCAGAGTTACGCTGACCTAAAAATTCAGTAAAATGAGTCTCTGTTGCAGGAATGTTATGAGCATAATTTTCGCCTTTTTTTGAAAAATAAGTATTAAAAATATTTGCAATATAAAGGGGATCATTAATTAATTCATCATTCACTTTAACTCTATCAATGTCACAGTTTTTACTCGGAACATTCATGGCCTGTTTTAAAACTTTCCAGGTATTTTTCATATCAAACTTATATCTCGATAATTGCTTAGAATAACATCTTTTCTTTTCAGAACGTAAAATCATTGTCAAAGTATTTTTGTATGATGTATATCTATTCTTCGATCGCTCAGTTTTTTCCATTTTGTACTTATAATACAAACGATTTTTCCTATTAATTGAACGAAGAATTGATCTTGAAATCCAAGGTAACCTGGATGTCTTTTTATACTCTGTTCTATTTCTTTGTTTTGGAATTACATCATCTAAATGATGATTGAAAATTTCCATAAAATTATGAAAAGATATATTAACGTCATCGCTGCCAAATACTCCTGACCAGTCAGCATTCTCGAGAGCCGCATCAAAACTTGCTAACTTTTCAGGTGAAACTCTACGTCTGAACAAAAAAGATGAAACAGGTTTAGTATTAGCTGGGGTTTTAGGTGTAAAACAAGTCATTATTGGAAAATGATCGGTCATATCTGAAAGAATTATAAAAGAATCGGGGAGGGGTAAAATATTACAAAACAAGTTGTCAATGAGGGTGGCAGAGCGATCTGTAACACGTGTGGGTTTAGAAAAAAGCGGAAGAAAGGACGAGGACAGAAGTGTGTGGAGAGACTCACTAGAGTTATTATCATGCTCAGACTTCAGCAAATCAATATTAAAATCGCCGAGTAAGAAGCAATCCTTATTTTGAAAAACGTGTGAACTAGCCAGATCTGAAAAATAATCTAAAAAATCATTAGAATTTGAAATAGGGGGTCTGTATATAACGCCTACCATAAGATTTCTACATCCTGGGATAAAAATTTCTGTAAACAAAGATTCAACAGTATTATCCATTCTAGAGATATCTTCATGAATAATAGTATCATAGGAACGTGCTACATACAATGCAACCCCCCCCCCTCCATTCTTATCAGACCTATTGTTAACAAATAAATTATAAACCTTGATTGCGAAATAATTTTCTGCATTGGAAGCTAACCATTTCTC
Source organism: Diadema setosum (assembly GCF_964275005.1). Lineage (NCBI taxonomy): Eukaryota > Metazoa > Echinodermata > Echinoidea > Diadematoida > Diadematidae > Diadema > Diadema setosum. The sequence goes on from NC_092696.1 coordinate 1,309,328, forward strand.
ACTTTTAATCCGATAACGGACAGCGACTGACTTGCATCAGATTCTAATAAGAATTTTAAATCATCAAAATGTTTATTCAAACTCCTTATATTTAATTGCAAAAAAGAAAATGTATCCTCAGAAAAATTTTGAATTATATTTTTGTATTGATTCACTTTAATATAATTGCACAACTTATTTTGGGTGATATTATCATTACTAAAATCAAAAGGCAATTCATTTGCAGCAGTGTTCAGGCTATCGGTAACAAAATTATCGTAAGGGGTGGTTCGTATACTGGTTGACCCACTCACTGGGTCAGAGTCTAAGCTTGTGTCCCTAAACAATTTAAAAAAAAATCCTCGTTCGATAAGGAATGAAATAGAGCATTCAAAAAATTAGCCATAATTACGAATACAAGACGAATCTTTTAAAGTCTGCGTCATCAACGAAACTAGGATGTAGTGAACGAGTGGACAATACAAGAAAATACCCAGTCGCCATAATGTGGCAAGACACTGGAGTAAGTTACGAACATGGGTGACGTCAAAATCATGATAAGCAGAAGATCGCTGAGGAGACGTAGAACGTGAAATGAGAAGGGGAAGAATAAGGTAAGTAAGAGCAGTGAGAAGAATCGACAGAAAAGGACATAGAACACACACAACACAATAACAAGAATAAATCCAGTGTCTCAGTGGGCTTCCGAGAAGACATACATGCATTGGAAAGGATAAAGAGGATTGCGAGAGACAAGCCGATATGCTAGAGAGAAGAAGGTGGGATAACAAAGCCATGCTGTAGTGTGTTTGGGGGAGGGCTCCCGCCAAATACGGAAAATACGATGGGGAACAGAATTACATTGATGAAATAAAATTGTAATGAATAATAATCCTTCAATGATAACACGACAATCTAATAGCATAAGAGAATGTGTAAGGAGGTTTGAATACATCTTTCTTGAGTTTCGGGTATAACATTTCGGAACGATTAATGAAAGAAAGAAAGAAAAAAAAAAGAAAAAATAATAATTACATTCCTATATAACATCCAAAAAACAAATGAGTTCAAGATTTTGGATTAAAGTATTGTACATGGTAATCAAGAATTGTACAATATAACAATGTAATCAATGAGGCGAAAACGTTTTATAATAATGGCTATCAGACAGAAAGGTAACAGAGATATGTACTGGACGGTATGCTGAGGATGCAAAGAGTATGCAGTATACCATGTGTGCAGGAAATCAGAGGGAACGCCAGTGCAAGCGAGAGAGGGCGGCATAGACCCGGAAGCTAGCGTCCCTATCGTGTGACATCAACATTGTTGAGACTAAGTGTAAGCCAACATATAAGTAAAAGGGGAGAAGAACATTACAGTGTACATAAAATGCATTTTGAAATAGACAACATGTATACTATGAACATGGGAAGTAATATCCGCACAAAAAAAGGAAAAATACAGGTATCAAACAGGAAAGTGCAAAATTTAAGTAAAACATCAATTTCTTCTACGCAAATGGGCGAGTCACATTTTGTCACTTGCCTTAATTTTTCCAAGTCGTTTTTAATTTACCCCCATTGTCATGGTTATGTATTCAACTCATGCCTCTGAGACCTTGAATGTAATGTAGTTACTGGCCATTTGGACGCAAAAAAGGGGAAAATGAAATATCGTAAAAGTTACATCATAAAAAGCTTGCAATTGTCTTTAAAACGTTTGTCATTGCATGCAAAGCATAAACAACTAGAAATGTCGCTATTACAAGGCGACTGGTATGCCTCCGCCATAATGCATGATTCTCCTAATAGGTCTATAGTACTCGTGGACAATGTGTGATTACATTTTCACAAAATTTGCAAAATATCAAATAATGACAAGTTTGTCACAAAAGTGTTGAATGTTCACCTTCCTTGACCTAGGTGCAATTGGATAAACAGGAGAGCATGTATTTGGGGATTTAAGGACTCAACTTGACTTTGACCCATTCATAAGTTTATGCATGGAGTAATTTTCAAGGTATAGAGAAAGAGTGCAATTTCTGTATTGAAAAGTACTAGGTGTTTCAAAAAACATTTCCCACTTTTGATTCTTGATAATTCAAAAACTATATATCAGATGACATTGTCATTGATATGAATGATAGCTGAATAATATACAATTTGGTGGAAGGTGGTTTAAATATGAAAGCATAAATAAGTTTCATGAAATCCATGATTAATTTCACAGCTAGGTTCCAGACTTTGCTCTATTTTCAACCCTCTGTACAAAATTTCACTTTGCACAGGGGTCAATGGGTGTGTATGGGAGTGTGTGGTTAACAGCCTGACGATGGTCCTGAACAATGGCCAGGGTTTAAATGCTTCATTATTCATTCATGAGAAATTCCACTATCTCAGCTGGTCTTTATTCAGCCTCTGGCAGTATCTGTGTAAAGTCAAACGCCTGTCGATACTGTCGTTGAGTAGCGTCAGTGCTCTCCCTACTTCTGAAAAACAAAATTACAATGAATACCTTCTGTTCTATCGTAAACGTAGTGACAGGAAGTAAAGAAAATCAATTAGAGTATATATACACTTGTGTGTATGGAGCCTTAAATAAATCTACTCTGAAACAAATCGCCCCAATGATAAATGCTGCTGAACTCTTTACCAAAAATGATCTCTTTTTATCGAAAAAGCGAAAAATTTGTCAGACTATTTAATTAGTAGACAGCTGTATTAAAATGAGGAACTTTAGATCATTCTAATATGCTTATTTATATCCCAAATTTAGTGATATGTGAAGCAAAATTTGAAAATGATTGCCAGCTGGAATGAAATGTGGTGTTTGCAAGCACTTTACCGTGCATGAATTCAGACTAGCAGTGCCCAGGGCAATCCACATGAATTATTGATTAAGCATTCATGTGACAGGGAGCGCCAGACTGACGCCTAGTCAACAGGTGGTTCAGGCATGTCCATTGTTCAGGGCCATTGTCAGCACACACTCACATACACATACTTGGTTCCTGTGTGAAGTTCAATTTTTGTACAGATGGTTAAAATTTGACCAAAATCTGAAACCTTACTTCAAAATCAATCTTATATCTAATGAAACTGATTTATGCTTTCACGTGCAAATTACCTCCAACCAAATTGTACACCATCCAGCTATTACTCATATCAATGACAGTTTCATCAAATGAACAGTTTTGGAAATATTTATGATCAAAAGTGGGAAATGTTTTTTGAAACACCTAGTACATTGTTACCATTTTCATCTGGCCTTTGACCCTACAATTCATAGGATAATCACTGTCAGGCTGAATATGCATAAGTATGTAGAAAGTTTCAAGATAACTGGAGCCACTTCCGAGATATGGAGGAAAAAGTTAGTTCAGCACTTTCACTTGATCTTTGATCTTTTGACCTTTGAGGCAAAAAAAAAGAAGAAAAGAAAAAGTTTCCAGAGAATCTCTATCAGGTTATACATGCATACACCAAGTGTAACAAAAAAAAAAAAAAAAATCCTGGTGGCATTGCATAAATGAGGGAAATAGTAAAATTTTGAAGTGTTGCCCTTGACCTTTGACCCCTGACCTTTGACCCCATGAACCCTAAATTCTCTAGATAATCACTGCCCGTCAGTACATGTATGTATACTATGTTCCATGAAGATACTTTGAACAATTTCCAAGTTACGGAGAAAAAAGTGAAGTTTTCATATTCTACTTGACCTTTTGACCTTTGACCTTTGACCTCATGACCCCAAACTTTCACCAGAGAATTTCAATTGGGTAATACATATATACACTAAGTTTCAAGAAAATATCTTCAGGCATTGCACAGATATAGTGGAAATAGTGAAATTTTACGTATTTGACCTTGACCTTTTGTCCTTTGACCTCGAGCATGTGTGCCCAAAAGGCACAACTTCACCCCCTAATACACATATGTACATGCAAAGTTTCATTACGATACCTCAAAAGGTTTTTTTTTAGTTACGCTGTCCACAAAATTAATTACAGACGGACGGACGGACGGACAACCCGAAAACATAATGCCTCCGGCACCACTACGTGGCAGAGGCATAAAAAATATATAAAAGGCTAGATTACTTAAGAGATTTGTAAAAAAAAAAAATATTTGAAAGGCATGCCATCACGGCAGTCTCACAACAATGCGGACACAAGCTTTGCGCAAAAATAGTGAAAAACAAACAAACATACAATTCGAAAGCTTGAAAAATACAACTAATACAGTGTAACTTGTGATTTATAGTGATAAGAAGCATCAACCCAGTAATGTTGTATGATTATAATTATGATCTATTCGTTTATTAACTATGGACTAACGATTATCTCGTATTGCTTTTCACATTCTTTTTTGTTTTTACTTTTTGTATAATTTGTATTAATCTAAAGCATGTTTGTATTGTTTACTAAATTTCAGTATGTTTTTATCCGAAACGAACATAAAGAAAAACAGCCTTGACTGAATCTTATTGCCGAGCTTATATAAATGAACGAAAGAAAACGGAACGAATCTTGTAATATACACGCATTAAGACACTCGAGAATTTCTATCTTAAGCGTTTGTGGTAGGTACTGCCCCCACTGTTCGGGGATGGAAAGGGGAAGACATTCGACTACGATGTGACATTCAGGAGGATCCTCGCATTGTGTATTGGGAGGATGAGCTGAGGGATCCCGTAGCTACATTCATCGATGGGACATATGAAAGCAGGAAGGAACGTTTCAACATGGAAAATGATTTCAGCCTCGTCATCACCGACCTGCGGGTGGCAGATGAAGGTCTTTACTATTGCGAAGTGGCAGTAGATCAGCAGACGTCCAAGAATACCACCATCGTGACGATTAGCTGTAAGTTGCATTGGGACAAAAATATACTGAGAAGCATGGTTTAAGACTTTGAGCAAATGTTCGTATATTACTTTGACAGACTTACACATGAGTTTTGTGTAACAGGCTTCAACGATACGCGGAAGTTAGGCACGATTTTAGGGCTTACCAAACTGTAGTCACTCTAGGACGTATTACGTCGTAAAACACCCCTTCGTATTTATTTTATACTTTAAAGGGAAATGCTGTACATTTATATCCAACATTGACATAATTATTTCAGTGTGTTTTCACTTTTCAAATGGCAATCAACCTTGTTAAATTGACGTTCTGCTAAAGATTCTTGCAGGAATGAATAATGCCCAGATCAACTCAAATCAAATTTGAAGAAAAGAAAATCAGATATCACGATAAAAAATGAAACTCTCTCCACAAAAAGGATGAAGTCCGCTAAATGTATCTCAATTCTTTGCTGAGCAAAAAAAAAAAAAGAATCAAACAACAGCAGTAATATGAAATCAAATAAGAAATTCGCGTAATTTTGAAATTGATTTTCCTATTTTCCCAGCGATGGCATCAGGACATACGATTGACGAATGTGCTGATAGAAGTCGATCTCGTCAAAGCCGGTGTACATATCAATCTCCCTCCAACACCCCTTCTTCAAATCTTACTTGTGTGGTGAGTGGATTCAAACCTAACGTTTCCATGCTGTGGACCGAGGAGTCGGGAAAGAGACTGAATTCTGTGGTTTCACAACAGAACACACTTTCTGACGGCACATACGAGAGGTTCGAGACAATCACTGTATCAGCCAAACATGGGACAGAGCAAACCTTCATGTGCGTGGCTACCGGTTACTCGCTGAATGGAACGTCGACCAGAGAAATCACCATTCTGCCTATACATGTATCAGGTTCCTTGAAACTTTCAAACTTCTTTGTTTCTGAATTGCATTAGGTAAACACGTTCTGAAACCTAAACAAATGTTCTGATTTTTAATATCTTTGTCACGGTATAATCTGATACGACATTTGGGATAATCTAACATTATCAAACACGATTATCATATCTACTAATGAAAAGTGAAAGTGTTTATAATTTCTAATAAGTGAAGACAGAAAAAAGCAAAACAGAAAAAAAAAACACCAACTAACAACTTTTCTCAGGGTGTCCTCTGAATTATGATTTTGTCACACTATGTGTAATGTAATATGTGTAATCATTTTTTTTTTCTTTTGGTACTGGGGCAAAGCATAGAACAGAATGTCAACCTTTTAATATTGACCCGTTTATTTATTGCCTTCTACATCCGGTCATGAATGAAAACGTGCATCATCTTTGTTTATATTTGTATTAAATTTCAGGAAAACGCGCTCATTTGGCTTTTATCATTGGACTCCTCATTGGCCTGCCTGCTGCCCTTATCATCGTATTTCTCCTTGTTGGAAAGTATCTTCAAAACAAACACCCAGACTACTTACCAAGAAAAGGTGTAGATCTTTGATACTTCTTGTTTGAACGTGTTTTCATCCTTGTGTGCATGTGTGTGTGTCTGTGTGTGTGTGTGTGTGTGCGGAGGGAACTATAGGAAGCCACTGGTTACAATATTTAATTGAATAACAGTCAATTTTCATCAACATTTAACCCATTAAAAGGTGCTAGGGAGTTAGAAGTTGTGCTGATAAACCAGTTCTTCGTTATAGTTGTGTGACGTATTCAGCATAGGCTTGTAATCAAACAAAATGCCCGCAGTGGAAGATGCAAAGACAAAGTTCTAGGATAAACATACAATTATAGATAAGTGCTCATCAGGCAGCGTGTATATAATATGTATATATCTAACAATAATATCAGTGATGTTTTTACCATTGTTCATGATATGTTTCAGGATGTGGCTGGAATCCGTGCTGGCGAAGACCAAATAAACCAGAGCGATTTGATGAGGAAGACAAATTAATGCTGAGTATGAAAATATAGTCGTTATTGTATCCTTTCATCAATTCATCAATTACTTGTTTCACATAATAAATGTGGTTAAAACATTAAAAGAAAAATTATGCGTCAACTCATGAAACGACGTAGAGTATAGTGCCTTGGAAGTCCATGAACCGTATTTTTTTTTTTTATCCTCAAACTGAGGGACTTTATTCATATGACTCGATAATTCAGACGCATGCATAATTCAATACAAGCATAAAACAATTACAGCCTTATTTTATAGTTCAATTAACATAAAACGAAAATTCTGAATGTAGCTGATCGATTGCACGAATTCTTCTTTTTTTTGTAGATATCATTGCAGTATAACATAAACTCATATTGGAATTCTTTTACAATAAAGGATGCAGTAAAACGCTGGTTTCTGTATTCTTCCATGAGATAAACCTTATAAATTGCATATTCCATGAAATTCATTACTGCGTTGATAAAGAAATAATTCTTTTCACAAATTTCATTCCCGGTTACTATGATTTTCTCATCTTTGATATTTTTTCTTGAACATTAAAAGATAAGGTCACTAATCCTTGCCGAGATGTTTCTTATTCTCGGACAGTATAACAAATTATGCATTAAAAATTAAAGGGATCGTATAGTTTTGGTTGAGACCTAATTTCAGGTTTCTAACGTTTTTTTGGTGAGATAATGAGAAACTTCTTATGAAATATGACAGAGCATGTGATTCCATGAGGAATTCAACGTTTATTTGATGAAAATTGGTTTTGAAATGGCTGAGATATCCAAAACAGAGCGATTCTGATAAAGTGTGGGACCCACACTTTATTACGATCGCTTTGTTTTACTTTGTTTTTGGATGTTTCAGTCATTCCCAACCCGATTTTCATCAAATAAACTTTGAATTCCTCTTAAAATGGCATGCTCTGTACTATTTCATAAGTGTTTTCTTGGTATCTTGCAAAAAGTTAAAAGCCCAATTCTCATCTCCACCAATACTGTACTATCCCTTCAATGTTCATTACAGAATTTGCACTGTGAATGTATTGCTATTTTTTTCCATTTCAATCGATTATCCTTAAAAGGTAAAATATTGTATATAACTTTAAAATAAAACTGTTTTAGCTAGTTGAGTTTCAGTTTCAACAATGGAAATGCAAATACTGACTCCCAATCAAATGTATAAGGTAGGACAAGTTTACGTTTATCTTTTAGCTTTCATCTCTTTTGCCACAAAGTTGTTGACCCTATCTTCCATGTCTCTCGTACAAACATTAGCTTAACCGTAATAGAAATACCGGATTCTGTGTTATAATTCATAAGCAAAATGTTTATGATTTATTTTGATGTATTTATTTATTTTTCTTCCTGTCTCGCCCAATTCTACACTTTTTTTATATATTCATATATTAAATGTGTGTTTGTGTGTGTGTTTGTCTCTGTGCCTGTATTTAGATATTATCATATGTAATGAATATCATTTCAATTTATCTTTACTGATTTATCTTCTAAGGATCACCGTCGCTTACAAAGGAACAAGTACAGCAATGCAAGGAAGAGCTGAAGGCATATTACCGTATGTCACGACGCAAGGTCACGGTGGATCCACTCAACTTCATGGAACGTGTCGAATTGGATGAAATTTATACGAATCTAAGTATAATCGACCGAGGTAACAAGCGTAAGACACCAATAACATACGACAATCTTGTGACCAACGATGAACATGGACACCTTTCAAAGCGCCTTCTGATCCAGGGTGAGGGGGGTGTTGGAAAAACAACACTTTGCGCTAAGATTGCCTGGGACTGGTGCCAGGGTAGGATTCTTCAGGATTTGGACATGGTACTTCTAATTCCTCTTCGAGATGTCACTAACAAACGAAGTATTGGTGGTATTGTAAAAACCTATCTCTGTGATTCAAATCCAGCAAAACCGTACCAGATCGATGACTATATTTCAAGAAATCAAATTAAAATACTCATTATTTTTGATGGATTTGACGAGTTTAACGAAAAGTTAAGTGGAATAGACAGCAGTGAGGTCATTCACATTCTAAGAATGGAGCAATATAAGTCATGCAAAGTAATTGTGACCACACGACCATGGAGAACAGACGAGTTTGTGATGGAAAAGAAACTTGCTGACGCTTACACGTTTCTTAACGTAGAAGGATTTAACACAGATAATTTATCAGATTACATTGAGAGGTACTTTAAGATACGAGGGAAGATTAATCGTGCAGAAAGTTTGATAAGTTTTATGGAGGAAAATGAAGTCATCCGGGCGAACATGGCCCCATTTCCTATCTACTGTGCAATGCTTTGCCTTATGTGGAACGAATGCAGTGAAGAGAAACAAGAGAAAATGCAAGAATTGAGAACTTTCTCCAAAATCTTTGGAGAAATGATCTATTTCTTAAAAGAACACTTCGCATCAAAAACTTGTGGAAATCTTCAGAATCAGAACGTTGTTGAGCAATTGAAGAAAGCTCATAGGGCAATTCAAGACATAAGTGAAATTGCACTTAACGGTTTATTGGACAGGAATCTTTCATTCTCTGGAGAACAATTCAAAGATTGTCATGATTCCATGGAAACATGCTGCAGCGTGGGTGTTTTGACTGCAGAAACAGATGTCATTCCAAGGGAACGTCGGCGCGATGTCAACATTTCATCCTTGGTTGCATCAACGGTTTCGTTTCCCCACAAGTTGTTCCAAGAATATATTGCAGCGCTGTATATTGAAAATCTATTTTCTAATGATCGCCCCCAGTACGACAAGGTGAAAAGTGAATTTCTTAGTCGACGTCAGGAGTTCCGCTACCTACTGTACTTCGCCTCAGCTTTAGAGAATGAACTTGGTCTTGATATCATCCATGGCTTGATAGACTCTGCTCCCCGTGGAGCTTACCGAACGGAGCCTGATGATCGTCGATACCGTGATTTCTGCGTTGACGTTGTGTTTGAATGTCATACTGAAGAAGCCGCCAGAGCAGTGGGAAAACTATGGAAAGAGTACACACTCACATCATATGTGCCAGGATATGGACATACAAACTCTATGTTTGAATATCATACCGAGGAGGGCGCTAGAGCAGTGGGAGAACGACAGAAAAAATACGAACTCTCATCCTATTCAACAGAACATACAAATTCAGGAGTCGCTTTCATGCTGCGCTTTAACCAAGTGGTGAGTGATTAAGCTAGGATTTCGATTTGAACAGTGCTGAAATACTAGTACATAATGACAACGCATTTCTGAGCGTGACTATGCATCTTTGTGTGTATGTGGGTGAGCGCGCCCGTGTGTAATTAAATACAAACCCCTCAACTTATTTGCTATTATGGGTGTAAGATCTGGAGTCCTAAAACGCATAATTGTGGAAAAAATCTAACATAACTAGTCATTCATAATTATGTAAAAAAGGTTTTCTCTCACAGTGAAGTTGCAACAAAATTCGCTACATAAATTAAAACATTGAAAAATTCTAAACCACCATGGGATTTCTGTTGATGGCAAACTATGTAAATGTGTTTCGCTGGCCTTTTCGAAAAGTTTGACTTAGTCAACATTAGGAAATAATTTCCACTTTTGTCATACGAAGCAGCACTATAAACTGGGGTAAAAGTACAACTTTTTCCAAAAATAAGAACGTTCCCTTACAAGTTACAGTTTCAAATCTGCTGTTGGTTAAAATCTTTTTAAGTGTGATCATGACTTTACCAAAGACGCTTTATATCGAAGGGATATGCCATACTACCAACGTGATCTGCAGAGTACCAGACCGATACAATACATTTACGGTTCACAGTATGAGTGTTGATGAAGTCACGTCAGTATCACTCCTCAGCTCTTTGTCACAATAAAACAAGTTGAATTATGTAAACATTCTTTCTTTCAGTAGCTCTGAAAAGTGAAATGAAAATATGATTTAATTGTATCAAACTTATATCAGTTGCTCTGAGTTTCCCACCTCCTAAACAACTGTATATACATTTCCACCATCACCGTGTATTATTACCTTTCACTACCTGTCGATTAATGTTCCTTCCAATTAGCCATCATTGGTAATTGACAGCGTGAAATGTGGAAGAACTGTGTCACGTGATTTGGCAGAGGGTATGTGTTCCAGGAGTGTACTCAGCAAAGTATCAATATCTAAATCACGATTTCACACGGACTTCTACAACATCCTCGGCGCTAAGGCTTCGAACTGTCAGGTAAGAACTTAGCACCACAGTTCCCCGTATGTTATAATGTACAGACTATAGAATCTGATGGTGTGTTACTTTAGTATTTCAAAGAAGCAATGCATACTTTACATGGTACTCCCATTACTTCTCCTTATCGTTATTATGCGTAGTAAGTCCAGATGACAGGGCGTCGTCTGTTGAGTCTTTAATTCCCCCGAGGTCACCTGGACAGCAGTCTTGCACAAGAGGCAGCACACTTTGGTCAGGGAACCCACTTATATACACAATAACAAGAAACAATAAAATAAATAGACTTCGGTCGAGAAATCACTGCTTCATTGTGGATAAAAAATAGCCTAAAAATGAAGGGAAAAAAGAAAATGGTAAGTAATACATTAAGGAGGTACTAGCTCGCGTGTTGCACCTCCTTGGCTACATTTGAAAATGTAATGTCGTATAGAGGTAATGATTATGTACGCGTCTTGTGGAGCCGGGAAATGTGCAAACGCCGAGAAATGTGTGGCCGTCTTGTCTGGAAATGTGCAAATCTCAAAATTGCTTTAACGGGAAATATGCCGGGTTTGGTAAGTCCAGGCTGCCAAGCCACGCTATGGCTTTTGTCGGGAAATGTGCGAACCACTCCCTTCACTGATTCTGTGTATGTATGGATCGAAGATAAACTCTGTATCAAAACTATGCATGAGCCATTACCTTTTTTTTTTTTTTTTTTTTTTACAGTTATCTTGTCTGAGCAACCTCCTGTCCATAGCGGCCACCTGTCTACAACGACCATTTTTTTTTTTTTTTTTTGCATTTCCCTTGAGTGGCAGCTAAAGATGGGTTTGACTGTATACAGTAAAACCTGTGTTCGCGACCACCAGTCTGTAGCGACCACCTGCCATAACAAGCACTAAAAAACAATTCCCTCGAAAAGAAAAAGCATTATAAAGAACCTGTCTATTCTATAGCGGCCACCTGTCTACAACATATATTTTCCGTCTCCGTTGTTGTTATAGACAGGTTTTACTATAGGGCTACAGTCAAATCTGTCTTAGCGACCATTATGTCTATAGCGCCCACCTGCCATTTTATGACCATCAAAAATAATTCCCTAATAGAGAAAGGCATGTTAAACAACGCATACAGCGGCCTCCTGTTTATAACGGCCATTTTTTGTTTCCCTTGGAGTGGCAGCTATAGTCAGGTTTGACTGTATATAGTAAAACCTTCCTTAACACCACCACCTGTCTATGGCGCCCACATGCCGTAAACGACCACTAAAATTAAATTCCTCCATTTTCAAGAAGTAGCTGAAATTGTGGAAATTCCATCTTTTCCGCCCATCCCTGCATTCGCCATATCAAACTTGACATTCATTAATGTGCTAATCACTAAAGCGTTTTATTATTCCTATCACTTCTGGTTCCATATAGAAGATGTTCTTTTTTTTTTTTTACAATCTTAAACATTGAGGCCTACGCCCCTCCCCTCCACCGGGCTTGTTGGCCCTAACCCCCCCCCCCCCCCCAAAAAAAAAAAAAATACAAAAAACAAAACAAAGACAAAAACACGAAATGACATTCTATAACACTTGGGATGCCTTACCTGCTACGTTTGGTTAAAGTCTGTCGTAAGAATTTACAGAGAAGTTTAATACGTTATAAAAATTTTGATTAATCACCCCATGCCCCCACCAGTCCTAATGCTCGGAATTCCTTGATATGACATTAAATTTGACTTTGATAAGAAACTATATTTATCAATTTCTTCATAGCACGTACGAACCTAACTCTTTCTTATTTGGCTATAGAGAAGAATTTTTATAAAACCATTATAGTTTGGACGCCTCTCCCTCCCTTCCAACCCCTAAGAGAGTTGGGATAATTTAAGCAAATTGAGATCCTACAATGTATCACCATAATGATGCTTCCAGCCAAGCTTGGTAGAAATCTTTCAAGGATTTTATCAAGAAAATATCAATGGTGATGGTTCTTGGGCAGTTTTCATATAGGATTTATGCAGTGGCGTATCTAGGGGGGGGGGGGGCAAGGGGGGCACGTGCCCCGGGCGCCACTCCTTGGGGGCGCAAAAAACGAAAAAAAAAGCGAAGAAAAGAAGAAAAAAAAAGGAAAAAAAAAACGAAGAAGAAGAAGAAGAAGAAGAAAAAAAAAAAACTCGCCCGGAAAGGGGGGGGGGAGGGAGAATGGTTGGGGGGGGGGGGCAGAAAACCAAATCAAACAAGATAAAAACAAAACACGATGATGACGCGGACAAAATGACAATGTTTATTGTGTTCACACAAGAATTCCATGTTCCGTAAGCTGAAATACAAAAATTTTCGGCGCGCTCGCTGCGCTCGCTCGCCAAATATATATAAAAAAGAAGGTAAGAACAAAACTTGATGCTGACGCGGACAAAATGACAATGTCTATTGTGTTCACACATGTCATTTAATATTTAGCAGGCAAAATGTTTCACTGAGCAGCGGCTGCAATTTCTTTCGTTCTGAAGCGATCGCCAATTGGATCAAAAAAAGCCAACGGTTTCGAACATACGGAGGGGGGGGGGGCGCAAAAAAAAAAAAACCCAAATCAAACAAGATAAGAACAAAACGCAATGATGACGCAGAAATATACAAATTTCGGCTCACTCGCTCGTACTAATTTAGAGTATTTTTTCAAGTCCTCAGTTTGGTGGTATAAATCGTTATCTATAAGACCGTCACTATATCTTGAAGCAAAAAATGACAAGAGTTCCATGTTTAGTATTAAAGCTGAAATATAAAAATTTTCGGCTCGCTCGCTGCGCTCACTCGCCAAAATTTATCAAAAAAAGGAAGAAGAAGATAAGAACAAAACGTGACGATGACGCGGACAAAATGACAATGTCTATTGTGTTCACACATGTCATTTAATATTTAGCAGGCAAAATGTTTCACTGAGCAGCGGCTGCAATTTCTTTCGTTCTGAAGGCGATCGCCGATTGGATCAAAAGAGGACGCCAACGGTTTCGAACATACGGAGGGGGGGGGGGCGCAAAAAAAAACAAATCAAAAAAGAAAAGAACAAAACGTAATGATGACGCGGAAATATACAAATTTCGGCTTCAGTTTATTGGTATAAATCGTTATCTATAGGGTCGTCATTATATCTTGATTAGAATTGTAAGATTTAATAAGCAAAAAATGACAAGAGTTCCATGTTTTGTAAGCTGAAATACAAAACTTTTCGGCTCGCTCGCTGCGCTCGCTTGCCAAAATTTATACATATATATAAAAAAAAGAGACATAAGAACAAAACGTGATGATAACGCAGAAATATACAAATTTCGGCTCACTTGCGCGCACTAATTTAGAGTATTTTTTTTAACTCCTCACTTTGTTGGTATAAATCGTTATCTTTAAGGCCGTCACTATATCTTGATTAGAATTGTAAGATTTAATAAGCAAAAAATGACAAGAATTCCATGTTTTGTAAGCTGAAATACAAAAATTTTCGGCTCGCTCGCCAAAATTTCATATATATATATATATATAAAAGAGAAATAAGAACAAAACGTGATGATGACGCAGAAATATACAAATTTCGGCTCACTCGCGCGCACTAATTTAGAGTATTTTTTTTTTAAAGTCCTCAGTTTGTTGGTATAAATCGTTATCTATAAGGCCGTCACTATATCTTGATTAGAATTGTAAGATTTGATAAGCAAAAAATGACAAGAATTCCATGTTTTGTAAGCTGAAATAAAAAAAAATTTCGGCTCGCTCACTGCGCTCGCTCGCCAAAATTTATCAAAATTCGCTACATTTAAATCACCCTCAAAAGACCCCTTATAAGTGCTTGAAAAAAGCATATCATGTAGACTTTGTCTAAAGTCCCTAACGGGATGGGGTTGGGGTTGAACACTTTTTCAGAAATTAGGAGCGCAATTTTCGCGCTTGCCCCGGGCGCCGTTTCCCCTAGATACGCCACTGGGTTTATGTTCCATTTTATGCCAAATATCGGTGAAGTAAATGATATGCACATTGTTATTTTCCCGGCAACGCATCGTGCAAATATGAAATCATTTACTTCGCGACGCTTGCTCATTTTCCAGCGTGACGTTTGTACATTTTCCGGTTCCACAAACTTACACTAAGGCACTTATGGGCGTCAACCACAAATGTCAAAATCTGATTAACCACACATGTCATAACACGTCGGCCACAAAATAATGTCAAAATTTCCCTATTTTCATAGCGCGTCACAGGGGAGGATCCAGGAATTCCGTAAAGGGGAGGCGCCTTTACAAAATTTAAGCCTAGCGCACCCCCTCCCCCCCTCACACACACACACACACACACGAAGGGGAGATTTTACATTTTTAGTAGTGAAATCCAAGAAGATTACAAATATTCTGAAGTGTACAAAATATCACTGGAGGGAGGAAGAAGGGTCATTTAAATGTAAGGACAATAAATAATTTGAAAGCTTTTGAAAGAATGTTAGAGTATGTGTTACAATGTGGATTTCATAACTATGTTTGAGCTAATTAGTCTGAACTTACTTGTACGAGAACTTGTTTGTGTCACCCTCTTTCGTAGCGTTTGTATTTAGTGGTAAAATCTATGTTCCTTTTTTTTTGTTCTTAGTATTTTGTTTCTGTATGTTGTAACGCACTTCATTATGTTATGCTTGTTGTTGTTGGAATTTTTTGGTAGTTATTTTTTGATTGATTAGCTAACTGTTGTATGGTTCTGTTGTTGCTGTAACACTATATTCACAGCATCACAACAGCATCACATGGCTGATCGAGGGCATTTTATCCCGTGATTAAATTAAATAGAACAAACAAACAAACACAGCATTAATGGATATTATGTTCGCAAAAAGAAGGCCTCATGTAGTCTGGATTGAGAAATGAGAGAGAAACACACACTTGTCCTTTTAAGAAGTTCTTCCGTCGTGATGTTTTCATTGCAACTGATTGACAAATTGCCCTACATCGACGTAAATAAGCACTGAATTGATCAGTGTTTAAGTAGTAGCCATGATAAAAAAATCATGGGCGTACATACTCGAGCAGGATTCGAACCCACGACCTCCTGATCACCGGACAGGCGTCATCTCCACTAGACCACCGAGCTTTCGCCCGACAGCAAGTGTTGGTTCTAATCCTTATAGCATGCAGCGGGTACTGCTTTGTTATTCAAATTTATGAAGTTCTTTCGTCGAGATGTTTTCATTGCAACTGATTGACAAATTGCCCTACATCGACGTAAATAAGCACTGAATTGATCAGTGTTTTAGTAGTAGCCATGATAAAAAATCATGGGCGTACATACTCGAGCAGGATTCGAACCCACGACCTCCTGATCACCGGACAGGCGTCATCTCCACTAGACCACCGAGCTTTCGCCCGACAGCAAATGTTGGTTCTAATCCTTATAGCATGCAGCGGGTACTGCTTTTGTTATTCAAATTTATGAAGTTCTTCTGTCAGTTGCAATGAAAACATGATTTCACTGGTTATCATATCGATAACAGATAACGATTACAAATGAAAGCAAATGTAAATTTCCAGTCACTTCAAAATGCGTTGGCCTTTTATCTATTTATTTTTTTTTCTTTACGCTCTTTGTGAATAATGTGCAAGCATACTTTTACCTGTACTGGTATCCAGGAATGGGACAGAGAGTACATTTCCTTCTCTTCAAACCTTAATCTGTGAATAATATTATTGGATCTAATGTTTGTCCCTTGAAATGCGTGCACGTACTTGTGTAAGGCATATTCCAGCTTTATTCGTATCATGTACTTTTTTCGTCATGCATTCTTGCTAATTTAACTTTATTTTGTTTTTTATCGTTTTCTTTTTCCCCACAGATTCATGATCTCAGCTTGGATCTCAGCAAACAGGAAGAGGATGTAAAACATCAGTCCTCAAAAGGAGATGACTTGGCCCGATGGGTGTGTACCATGCCAAGTCTTCAGAAGTTCGTGCTGTCATGCCTCTTCTTGCCCGATGGTTTCCTCTCAACAGCCAGCGCTTTAGCATCATCCTGTCAGGTATGTAATCTTCGTCCTTTGCTGTTGGGGTCGTAGAAGACCATACTTGAAAACTAAACTGATTAGGCAAATCATGATTTTCTTGAAAGATAAAATGATTTATATATATATATTTCTAGCAGATCGACAACATTGTGACAGAACTAAGGTTATTTGTAACTAGTCTTCTTCATCTGTAAACCCTTGGTAAGGGTACTTCTGTTGAAATGAATGTTTTACTCTGAACTGAATACAATAAAAAGAACGAGATCTGTCACCTGGCCTTTTGCCTTCTCGGAAGTTGAGAAAACGAAATTTCACATCTTCGTGTTTTTTTTTTCTGGGAACCACTTTTATTTTTGTCTCTCTCTCTCTCTCTCTCCGTCTCTCATACCTCTCTTACCGCCATGATTAACTGCTATCTCATCGTTTGCGTACGACCATTCTTGACCCAAATAATATTAACTGGTACATTCGTACTGTTCTTTCAGATCACATTATTAGTTTGAGGAGACATACGGACATGGAATAAACAGAATAAACGTACTCTCCTATACTTGAAACACTCGCTGTGCTCCCCCTTCGTATATTTTTTAATCGATTTTTTTTTTTGTGAAACAATCGTTTTTTGGTATGGAAATAAAACAAACCAAAAAACAAACAAACAAACATAAGCAATATTCCATTCTTAACTCACACGTTTTATGTAAAAGTGTATTGAATTATTACATTTGTGGTCGATGTCTTAATATTATATTACATTATATTAGTAGGAACATTGTCCAGTCACAAACCGCAAGTGGTATCGTGGAATAGGACAGAGAGCAATTTTTGGTATAATAGACATCGTTTGATCTTCTTCCCATGACTAAAATATATGTAAACCATCAGGACATTTCGCAGGCTTCTCTATCTACAAATCAATTATCGGTCTTATGCACGTACAAATGTATCCAGTCCTTCAGAAGAATTGTTTTTTTTTTTTGTTCCTTGTTTTTCAACAGATTCGGGATCTGGTGTTTCATTTTCGCAGAGGCTTTGGTGATTCAAAATCTCAATCTCATGACGATTCTCAATATCAATCATCGCTTGGAGGAGACTTGGGGCGCTATGTGTGTGCCTTGCCAAATCTTACGAAGTTCAGTCTGTGGTGCCTCTACTTGACCGATGATTTCCTCTTAACAGCTGCCGCCTCAGCATCATCCTGTCAGGTATGTCATCTTTAATTATTGAACTAATTGCTTATGGTGTGTAACAGTGCCCCTCTTATGTCAAATGACTGACAATGTATCATTTGTTCTTCCTTTGTTTGTTGTTATGCCTCCGCCACGAAGTGGTGCCGGAGGCATTATGTTTTCGGGTTGTCCGTACGTCCGTACGTACGTCTGTACGTACGTCCGTACGTACGTCCGTCCGCATTCGTTTACGCGATAACTTGAGTAGTATTGACTGGAATTTTACCAAACTTGGTCCAAGTATAAAGTATGATGGGGCAATTACTTGGTTAGATTTTGGGTGAAATTGGCCAAAGGTCAAAGGTCAAGGTCAAATCATTAAATCATATCTGTTTACGCGATAAAGCCCCAGTCACATAATGCTCTGCGTCCGGCGTTACGTCCAAAAAAGTCATTTTTTCCGCGGACCCCCGCGGATCCTTTGCCGTCACCAGAAATTTGTACAAAACATGCGGGCAAAAAATGCGGGCGATACGGACAGATACGACCAGATGCGAATACTTGCGTCCACTTGCGGATGTTCCTACGAATTGGCACATAATAGTTCTGAACACTTGCGGAGAGTTGCGGATATTTTCGGATAGTTACGGATAGTTACAGATTGTTATTAATAATTATGGACAATTTGGTTTTCTCTTACGATTCCTGCTAAGTCAGTGTATTATGACAGCAAGGTTATCACATTTTGGACTGTCTTACATTGTACACTGGGGAAAACTAAAATTGAATTACGTACAAGTTGTGAAAAAAATCGTAATCCTTTAATTTGCTTTACAATAATAAAAGATATATGAAATTTTGAACTTGAAGTTTGAATTTTGTTTGTGCAACTCAAATATGAATAAACGTCATAAATGTAAGGAATATAATTATGTGACCGTGCATCACAAAACGAACAAAAAGTCGCACACACTGATTTTGTGTGAGGACTGAAAATAGGTTAAATGGGTCAACCGAGCCGATCTTGACTTGGCTACCCTGGGTAAATAAGGCCTTATCATTATTATTATTATTATTATTATTATTATTATTATTATTATTATTATTATCACTATCATTATTATTAATTTCAGTTTAATCTGATAATCCCTTAATTGTTGTTACTCCGGTGGTTTCCATCCTGTTTTTTGTCCCATTCATCGCACAACCAGCACGGCTTGATAAAGATAAAGCGCTTGCATAGACACTGTACTTCAGAGGCTCTTTTCTGAGTTTACACTTTTCCTGAGTGTGTGCTTTCTTTCCACTATTTAGATAGGTTAGGAGAGTCCATTTGATTTGAGTAATACATCATTTTAAAGCTTAAAGTCTGCTCTTTCAGAATATGCTCTCAACTAAAATTTCATGTGTTTCGACGTTTTGTGTGTTTTGTGGTGCAGGGTCACATAACATCGCTATACCACAAATAAAATACAATATAGATCGAAAAGTTAAACAGTAGAGTAAGAAAATATTACTTGGAGTCATGGAATAGACAAACTGTGATTACGCTGTCGTTGCTCAGCGATATTCATGACTTATACTGGGTTATGTTAAGGAGATATTTATGATAAAGCAATGCTTATTAAATTTACAGAAAAAAAGACATCAAAACTTTCAAACACCCCTCCCACACCCAAGTACAATATCAAGTCATCTCTTGAAGTAATGTATTTTCTGTTTGAATTTCTTGTATGCATGTCATTTTGTAATACGCAGTAGAGTATATTGTTATAGTAGCTGCACAATATAAATGTCCTTTATTATTATTATTGTTATTATTATTATTATTATTATTATTATTATTATTATTATTATTATTATTATCATTATTATTATTATCAAAAAAGAAAATGTAATACACATTCGATGGAGCGTAAAGTGCATGGGTAAGACTATAGAGAAATACTAAATTCGTTCTCATTTTATATAATTGCCCCTGTCCCACACCTTCCCCGGCCAGAAAAGTGAATAAAATGCTATCCCCATCCCCTACCCAAAATATTGCTTTTTTTCAAAAATATACATTCGAAGAGTACAAGAAAAAAAAAAGTTCAGCACCAAGAGTCAACCGATGTCATGAGTATACATGATATTAATGGGTGCCACTTAAAATGACCATTAATTGTGGGAGAAATTTCATAATTTGACCATGCAGTTCTGCCTTTCCACCGCTCCGACTGTGTTGTAGCATTCCTTCAGGTAAAGGCGCTGCAGCTTGGCAACAGGAGTAGTGTGCCTTCCCACGAGTCTCTGTATTCACATGCAAGTGGAAAACAGAAAACGTCGAAGGACGTAATTGTCCGCAACATCCGTAGCTGTCCGTAAATATCCGTAAGCGGGCAAAACTGTTGTGATACGTTAACTTGCGGTTAATTTCGGATACTTATGGTTGACGTAAGCGAACGCAAACGGACGGAAGGTAATTTTTTTTTTTGCGGATGGTCTGCGTCCAAGCCACGAGTAGTTACGTTCAGTTACGGATAGTTACGTTTGGTTACGGTTACTTGCGTAATTTTGCGTCCGTGGCGTCCCTCTGCGAAATTTTGAACATTTCAAAATTTTGCAGGTTCGGCGACGTCATTTTGCGTTTCTTTACGGATGAGTTACGGACAGTTACGTCTACATACGTCCCTGCGGATACCTGCGTCCACGCTGCGTCCCCCTGCGTCCACTCATTCGTATCTATCCGCGGCAGACATAATCCATCGTAAAGCACTGTGTGACTGGGGCATTACTCAAGACTGGATTCGGCGAATTTCACCAAACTTTGTCTGAGGATGATGTATGATGGGACAATTACTTGATTAGTTTTTGAGTGAAATTGGACAGAGGTCAAAGGTCAAAGATCAAGGTCAAATCCTAAAATTTATCTGTTTACGTGATAGGCCCCCTAACTCAAAACTGGATGAAGCAGCTTTCACCAATTTTGGTGCAAGGATGATATATGATGGGGCAATTTAGTTGAGTAGATTTTAGTGACATTGGCAAGAGGTCAAAGGTCAAAAGGTCAAGGTCAAATGCTAAAAACGTTGCTATTTCCCCCATATCCATGCAATGCCAGAAGGTATTTTCTTGAAACTTAGTGTAGACATGTACTACTGCATAAAGATTCTCCAGAGAGAGTTTCATGTCATAAGGTCAAAGGTGAAAAGGTCAAAGGTTAGGTAAATATGTCACAATTTCACTTTTCTCGCAAATGGTGCAATGTAGCTTCATGGTTCAATGTATCTTCATGGAACTTGGTACATACGCATGTACTGACTGGCAGGGATTTTCTAGGGAATGTAGGGGTCATGGGTCAATAGTCAGGGGTCAAAGGTCAAGGTCAACTCCTCAAAATGTTACTATTTCCCTCATATATTATTATATGCAATGCTTGCATTATTATTTTAAAAACTAAAACTTGATATATACATGTATTCCGTAATGGAGATTCTCTGGGAAATTTCCAGCCAGAAGGTCAAAGGTCAAAGGTTAAGGGTCAATGGCCAGGTTTAAATGCAAAAAGATATATATATATTTTATACTGTAATTACACTCTTTCTTCATACCTTGAAAATTACTCAATGCATAAACTTATAAAAGGGTCGGTCAGAAGTCAAGTAAAAATTCTCAATTCCCCAAATACTGGCACCTGCACTCTTAGACAGTTATAGCAAACTTAGTTCAAGGAAAGTGAACATTCAAGATATTTCTGACAAACCTGTCATTTCAATATTTTGTCAGTTTTGTGAAACTGTCAAAACATATTCTGAAGATATTGTACCATACACCTATTGGGAGAATCATGCATTATGGCGGAGGCATCAGTCGCCATAGCGACATTTCTAGTTTTTTTTGTAGTACAATATTGCCCGGGAAATCTACAATATGCCAGTCCTAGATTCAAATTCATCTTTTGTTGATTGTTTGTGAACAAAGTCTATTCAATCATTCTCGTCATTTCCAACTCGATTTAATAGCGATCATTTTCGCCAAATTTCCTTCAAATTCATCTCATATCTTTCCTGTTGTGATTTCTTTGGTTATTTGATTTCTCAGTTTTTCCACATCAATGAGTTACAACACACACGTGTACTCCACCCACTCATAAAAAAAAAAAAAGAATAGACACACACATATACAAACACATCCTATTCCTAGTACTTACGGAAACAAACATAATGAACTCTTAATAAGCGAAAACAGTGACCCGTGATTTCCAGGCACATAAGTATATCATATTATTATGATAGAAGACAATTCACATGTGTAGAGTTTAAGCCCCTTTGATTGAAAATGAATTTAGTATATTGAAAGACACTGCGCTTTTCTGCTGTTTTCTATGTATGAGCGAAAATTAATGCGAGATTTTGATAGTCTCCAGGAAAAGAAAAACAGTACAACTCGTTTATCATCTGAATAACGCCCGTCTTGAATCTATTGAATTCGTGAAGTACTTGGGTGTAACCATCACTTCTGATTTGAAGTGGACTCAACACATCAACAATACTGTCAATAAAGCCAATAACGTCCTTGTATTTCTAAGACGCAATTTTCTCTTAAAATCCGCTGATGTAAAAGCCACAGCTTACAAAACATTGGTTCGACCAATTGAAGAGTGTGCTTCCTCTGTTTGGGATCCCTCTTCCGAGAACCTCATCCACAAAGTGGAGATGGTCACTAGAAGAGCTGCGAGATTCACTCTGAATCGATACCATAATACCTCGAGAGTCAATTTAATGCTGCAAAACCTTGATTGGACCACTCTGGAACAGGCTAACAATTATGTAAAAAAATACACAATAAGCTTGCTCATCTTCCGGCATAGGACTATAATATCACAAGGTTACCCAGTTGACAAGAGCCACCGAACCACATTCCTATCATATACCACACTCGAAAACTGAATCGCATCCCCATTCGTTCTTTCCGATAAGAGTAAGGAGCTGGAATTCCCTGTCCTTGAAAATTGCTGCAGCGCCGTCTGTAGGAGCATTCCGTAACCGGCTAACGGTTCATCACAGTGGCTAGTCTGTCTTTGTTCTCCATAATGTGTGCTTGTCAATATCTTTGAATAAACAGTATTATAATGTAAATAACACAGTCTGCAAGAATCTTCATCTTATTGAAAGAGGCATATTTAAACAAGAGAAGAAGAAGAAGAAGGAGAAGACATGATTAAAGTTTGTCTGTAAACTATTTTCAATGGTTTGATCTTGTGACTGTCTGAGGATTGGAATCTATACACATAATTTTGTACATAGATGATGATGAAAACAAATATATTCTTATTGAACAACATCCATAGCAGCCCGCAGGCTGAATTGCAGACATTTTACGTGAGTGAGTGTGAGGACATTAAAGTATGATATATAAAAAAAGATGCACAAAAAAAAACACAGACACACACACACACACACAAATATCAGGGTTAAATATTGCACAATAAATGCAAAGATCATAAAAAAGGCCATGTCATGTATCTCCACATGTGTATCTATTCCAAAATGTATACTTGATAACAAAAACATACAAAAGATTAAACAAATCAAAGCAAACCTACGCCAATACTGAAATCGGATGCTTAACACATTTTGCTCGTTGTACACAACGCACGTAAAATGACCGTGAAAGCTGCAGGACCTAGTGTGAAGTTGGGGAGAAGAGAGAGTGTGTGGAGAGAGAGAGAGAGAGAGAGAGAGAGAAAGGGGGAGAGAGAAAGGAAAAGAGAGAGACGGGGAGAGAGAAAGGTAGTGAGAAATGTTTCAAAGCTTAATTGACACCTGAAACAAATTTTCCGATTTACATATCGTTAATTATTACTCTGAGAATAATACTTTACAATAGAACACTAATTCGTTTACACTATAATTCAAATAACAATAACGTTAATAAGAGGAATATGTATGTTACCATTTATCATAAAGTGTCGTTAGAAATATGCGAAAAATTTGTGATTACTGAAGAATGAGCATCCATCCCGCGTTTATTAATCAGATTATATTTTATTAAAAATACATCATACTAACATAATTTATCGTCGCTGGGGTGACAAGAGCTTGTATCTCAATTTTTGGTATAAATGACTTTCTCAGACTATTGGTCAGAAAATAAGTCAAGCGACGTCCCGTTCAAGTTTCAGCTGCCCCATCCCCAAAATAAAGTCGTCATGGCATGCCAAAGGAAAAAAAAAAGTCCCACTCTATGTGGGTGCCTCGGGCACCATGACCCTTTTCCCAAACATTTGACATTGCAAATACAAAAAATTAAGTGTACGTTAATTATCTGATCCTGTTACCGCAATCACGACATACTTTGATTAAAACATAATACATATGGAGAAATGATTGCATTACTGATTGTGACTTTTAGAATGCTTGATGATAATACTAGAGACTTAAAAAAAAAGATTAAACCCTCTTCAACTCACGCGAAATCAAATTCATATCACATTTTAGTCATTTTATATAATGCACGTAATGCCAGTCTAGGTTGTAGAACATAGTATGCAGCTGGAGAAGAGAGAGAGAGAGGGAGAGATAAAAAGAAAATGAGTGTGTGACTCAGAGTGAGGGGGGGGGGTGGGGAGAGAGAAAGGTTTAGGAAGTTGCAAAAAGGAGGTGTAATCAGGTTATACAAAACATATTAAGAACTGAAACAAACAAGCTTCAAGCTTAATTTTAATTCAAGGCATAAAATCATCAGAAATTATCACACTGACTGGTATGATAACCGAGAGATATGTTACATGATATAACGATATTCAGTCTTCACATTGTGTTATATTGGAAATTTATCACATTGCGGTAATTGTAAAATAAAAATCATATGAAATTCTTTAGTATTCAACCTTATCAACCTGCAACTTATCGATCTGAAAACATATTCAAATGTCTCATCTCTGAATTATATACCTTTGGTGTAAGTTATAATGTGAACACATAACAATCATAAAATTACCTGTACAATACAAGTACCACTTAAAAACTTTAAACAACAAATCTCAAGATGAATCTAATTGTTAAGTAACGCATTTACACTTCTCCTGTAACGTTCAGTCCTGCACTTGATCTTCCTGAGTTTGATGCTATGTCTTAGGGCTCTGTAGCTGCTCTGGGTCGGCGTGAACCAGTCTGGAAACCTCGCATAGAGTGAGGTAGTCCAGATACTGGACGATTTTAATCGTCCGCTTTCCCCACACTATACACACGCATACACATGCATGCACCCACACAATGCGCCCAACCGCGGACTGCGACACTCCACCAATTGGTACTCCCGTCAGGAGGGGTGATCTTGTGTACTACAGTGTACATACAGACACAACGTACGTCCGTACGTACGCGGGTACACTGCATACGAATACAGTCCAGGAAGTGGACTAAGAGTGAGGCAGCGAACCTCAGACACAACTGATCTCTTCTATCACAGAGGGAAGTGATGTTGCACATGACACAGGCCTCCTTTTATGATTCATATCTCTTACTAAAGATTATACGGAACGCTATTCTCATTTCGATGGCGTTACTTTGTTTATTAGTTAATAGCATTGTTATGGATGAGTAGAACAACGGTACAAAATACTCGAGGACTGGTATGATGTAGCTAGTGAAGATGGTTAGTAGGTCTAAAGATGGCGCCCTGTATCGTTTCATAACGCGGAGTACGTAGAGCTTTCTTGCAGCTCGCTTGACAATGACGTCAACATGCAACTCCTAACGAAGATTGCTTTGAATAGGAACACCAAGGAGCTTGACCTTGTTTATCATTTTCTTCCAATACATCGTCGTTCAGCTTAAGCTTGAGGGGTGGGAGTGGTGTTTTGGTGAACGCGACACGCTTCACTTTACATGTCGAAGGGTTGAGTTTCATCAGAGTCTCCGCTTCGGCAAACCACCTACTGAGTTTCTTGAGTGTGTCCGGGACAACACTTGCAGAGTTGAATTTCTTATTCTCAGCAATGGTCACGTCATCTACGCATTTCCAATGCTCTTCTAAAAGGTGTCTGCTGGAGTGGATCGTTGATCATTGCGAGGAATACATGTATAAGACATGATTCAGGCTTCAACATTTGTCTTGGTTAATGTTGGTTTCTTCATATTATGACGAGCTTGCTTCCAAAAGGCACTAAATCCATCGATAACGATATATTTAACGCTTTGGAAGCAAGCTCTTCATATATTATGTTCATTTTGCATTCTCGCTACTATCATATGATTATAATTATTTCTCACTTTTTTTATCAATACTTTGTCTCATCTCCTCTGCAGATTCAAGATCTTTCCTTGATGTTTGTGAGCATTCAGGACAATTCCCAAGCTCAGTCGGCAATGGGAGGAGACTTTGCCAAATGGGTTTTTACCATGCCTCGTCTTTCAAAATTTACTCTGGAGTGTCCCTACTTGCCTGATGGTTTCCTCTCAACAGCCGTCACCTCTGCATCATCATGCCAGGTATGTAATCTTTTGCTGTGCATTATGTAATGTGTCATTTGCTGTTGGAAGTGTGGTAGGCTTCAAACATGTAGACTACAACGGTAACATGAGGGAGCAACTTGTTAACTTAAACTTAACTCAATTTAATTTGTGGACGGCCTAACTTGATAATCATTTGAGGCATGCTAATGAAACTTTGCATGATGTGTGTATGAGTGGACGAAATTTTGCCTGTCAAATTTTGCTCAAGGTAAAAGGTCAAAGGTCAAGGTCAAAGTCTTAGAATTGAACTTTCCCCAGTATTTATACAATGCCTGAATGTATTAATTTTTCTTAGTATTAAGCTTGGTGTTTACATGTATTATCAGGGATCATGAGGTTAAAGGTGGAAACTCAAGTGAAAATATATATATATATATTTTTTCTCCATGCTTCAGAAATGGCTCAAGGTATCCTCATGAAACTTAGTACATAATAATATGCATAATAGACCGATTCGGGTTCGTTGAGGGCAGCAGACAAGTTGCGGTTACACGGCGCAGCCATTTATAGGTCTCGCATCGGTGTCCCCGCCTACCCCCAGCCCCCCTCCCTCCCCCCCCCCCCCCCCCACTTCCGCCCACCCCCAGGGCAGCAGACACAGCTGAGCAGACAACATTGCACACGCGCGCGGATGCATTGCGACTGTCCGTGCGCATGCATCATGGGGGGGGGGGGGGGGGGCAGGCGTGAACACCGCAATAATGGCGCTGCCCTAGAGGGCCATAATACACAAAACGCCTCTCAGAATCGGTCTATATAATACTGCCTGTCAATGATTTTCTGGGGAATTTTGATATCATGCAGTCAAATGTCAGGTATCGAGGATTAAAATGCTGAAACGTATTCCCAACAAGTTGATCTTAAAACCAATTTATCCATCCAATGAAATTGTAATATCAGTTCAATGTACTGAGTGGCTCTCATTTATACAAGCTTTTTTTTTTTACGTAGGTCCCTCTTTTCCATTAACGCAATCATTTTGAATAATTATTAGTTTCATTGAACGCTTTAAATGCATTAGTTAGCGATAGCGATACACTCCTTGTGAATTTTACCCTTCTTCTGCTCTCTTTGCTAAAATGGTATCATGGATTACGACAGAAGGGAGATGTTGTTTTAATCAAACCTTAGTAAAAAAAAAAAAATTAAAAAAATCGCTTGACATCCTTGGCTTAGAATGCAAAAGTTAGATAAATGCTCCATTGTTTTCATAAACATTGTTCTCACGTATTTATGTTCCATCCTACATACTTCCTATATAAAACATTTTTTTTTTTTTTTATCCTCTCATCACAAAGTGTAGCCGCGGTCAGAGGCATTGTGTTTTCGGGCTTACAGTTCACTCTTCTATACTTGAACAACAGGCGGTGCTGACCCTGACTATATTTTTTTCTTGATCTTTTTATGTAAAATACTTGTTTTGTATGATTTTTTTTCCAAGTACGGAAAAAAAGAACAAACGGACAGTATTCAAAATATTAAATCACACGTCGTATGATTAGGTGCACTGAAACATTGAATTTGTGGTCGATTTGTTTGTATATCACATTGTAGTAGTATGAACATCTTCCAGTCACAAACTGCAAGACAGTGGTATCGTGGAAATGGACAGAGAATAGATTTTGGTATGATAGACATCGTTTGACCTTCTTTCCATGACTAAAACATATGTAAACAATCAGGACATTTCCCAGGCTTCTCTATCACTAAGCGAAAACAGTGATCCATGATTTCGAGACACATAAGATAAAACGTACTTGTGTAGAATTTAATCCTTTTGATTGATAGTGAATTTAGTATATTGAAAAACACTGTGCTTTTCTGCAGTTTTCTATGTATAAACGAAAATAAATGAGAGATTTTGACAGTTTCCAGGAAAAGAAAAACAGTGCAACTCGTTTATCATCTGAACAACGCCCGTCTTGAATCTGTTGAATTCGTGAAGTACTTGGGTGTAACCATCACTTCTGATTTGAAATGGACCCAACACATCAACAATACTGTCAATAAAACCAATAACGTCCTTGTATTTCTAAGACGCAATTTTCTCTTAAAATCCGCTGATGTCAAAGCAACAGCTTACAAAATATTGGTTCGACCAATTGAAGAGTGTGCTTGCTTTGTTAGGGATCCGTTTTCCGAGAACCTAATCCACAAAGTGGAGATAATCCCTAGAAGAGCTGCGAGATTCACTTTGAATCGCTACCATTATACCTCAAGTGTTACTATAATGCTGCAAAAGCTTGATTGGACCACTCTGGAATAGACTTACCATTATGTACAAAATGCACAATAATCTTACGCAGACTGTCCGCGGACTGACTGCGGACATTCCTAGGAATCACTCCGGAATATGCTAATCGCAGCCGGGGAGCGCGGACACATCTAGGATTACACCAGGAATGAACGGGGAGGATCAGGATGCCTTCCGGACAACACAAGTTAGGCATGCGGACAAACTGCGGACAATACCAGGAAAATGGAAAGGTATAAATTTGGCGCTGACTTTGACTTTTCCTCATTTGACTGCTAGCCGTCATTGATACTCCTTGTTGTGCTTCCGCAGTAGCTGCTGATATCATATTGATATGATTGGTCAATATTATTTTATAAATGTGACCACCAAAAGTCGAAGAATAGGATTGTCTGCATGTCGGCTGACGAATCCTTTTTCTTTTTTTTTGTCTCATCTGGGAGGACAATCTTTTCTCTGCCTACAGTCACATGGATGATATTTACAAACTTTTTGAACCATAAAAATTATATATATATAATATACAAAAAAATGTAAATGTATATACATATATATGTATATATATATATATATATATATATATATATATATATATATATATAAATGTTGGTAAGGTAGTCCACGTGTTGGCAAGATAAAAAGATAAGTAACAAAACTGCAACAAAGTTCATGCTGTATTCACCAACGGTTTATTTCTTCACAAGAAAAGACCTGTGCTTTATCCATCGTGAAGTATCATACATGTTTTGTCTGATACTTCTGCAGAGCATGCCAAAATGACCATAATCATTAAATTTGTTTTTCTTTCTCTCATTTTTATCCTTGTGCATCTCTTACTATCTCTTATTTTGATCACTTTTGAACATTTTGCAATGATTCAAGTCCGAGAATTTTTTTTTTCATGCTTAAAGCTTACTAGCCTATTGTCAATGAAGTGTAAAAATGGGGAAATATTTTTAACATACTTTAATTTAATTTTTTTTTTTTTTTTTTTTTTGGGGGGGGGGTTCAGCTGGGCTGTCAAATTGGACAATCGAGTTTATTTGCAACTAAAACAAAAAGAGAAGATAAGTAATTTTATTGTTAGGTAATAACAACTATGAAAATCATTCACCTAAAGAATATTTCTGAAATGATTTGTGATGCTTAATGTGTACTTAAATATATACACTCAGCAAAAAAAAAAAGACAGAAATTTAACACTTTTTCGAGTTCATAATTTATTGCTTTTTCTCTCATTTCACTTGAATTTTGAATTGACAGAAAATTCTTCATTTTCCTCCATCATCTTTAGCTTTCATTGTTATTTTGGGCTTCAAAGATATTACATTGTAATGAGACCACAGGTATATCTTTGCAATTGAATTCATGCTTTTTAGTGTGATGAATTTGTCTTTTGTTCTGATATGTTGTATCATTAGAAAGCATTTACGTATGAATAAAAATTTGTTCATGTTTATATAATACATTAACATCTAGCCAAAAATTCTACGTTTTTTTTTTCTGAGTGTACTTCCACCTACTTTTGTGATTTTTCAGCTGGGCTGTCACATGGGACAACCTAGTTTGTTTGCAAATAAGATACGAAAACAACATAAAGGAAAATGTACCATAGTAAGAAATAGGAACCAGGAAAGTCACTCAGATGAAAAATAATTTCTAAAAAGATTAAATCAACATAAACTTACTAGGAAGTTAGGGGGCTGATTTCACTTCTTTCTGGTTGCTTTTGGCACAGTCTCTACTACCTTCTTCTTTGCCTTCTGGGACCGGAAATTCCTTAAATTTACCTGTTCTTCATCACTAGACGAAAGGTGTGCCTGTCAGGCCCGTAGCCAGGATTTTTCAAGGGGGGGGGGATGCGGTCACTAAAAAAACGGACCTTCGGTACCAATACCAATGATAACACACACACACACACACACACACAATTATATATATATATATATATATATATATATATATATATATATATATATATTCTTTGGACGACCGAACTACAAAAGTTGTATAAGAATTTGCGCGCGAAGCGCGCCGCAAATTGTGAATTTTGACTGTTTTAATGACGTTTTAAAGTCTCGAGGAAATTTGTATTTTTGTCTGTTGCATGCAATCGCGTTACGGTATTTCATCTAGGAAATAGTAAAAACTCATTTTGCCCGGAAGTTGCAAAGTTTAATTGTGTTCGAGACTCTCCGCGCGTAGCGCGCCGCAAAATTGAGAATAGTGATTTTCCTGGTGTTGTTTTAACTTTTATTTTTTCTATTGTATACCCGCGTTAGCAGGCCTGAAGCCAGGATTTTTAAAGGAAGGGGGGATTGCGTTAATTAACAAAACGGTCCTTTGATACTGTCCCGGGAGGGGTAGCGACAATTAAAAGGTGGACACCATGCTCATACATGGACTTTCAAAATGACCCCTAAACGAGTAATGATCATATGATTTTTTCGGGCCTTAAAAACAAGTATTCCTTAAATGTTTCCTGCACCCTAAAGAAGTACTTCATCATGATTGAACAATATACCATTTTCCCAAATTTCGGCCTTTTTGATACCCTTTGATTATATACGCTCGTACATCACACTTTCCATCTAATCCGTGAGAAAAAACGACCCTATTACGCGTTTTCTTTAGCGAGTATGGTCACGGTGTCCACCTTTCAGTTGGAGTTTTCCATCCCATTGGATGCTGTTTGGAAGATGAAACATTCACTTTACTATACAGTATATCAGCCGTTGGTATGCGAGTTTGTCAAAAACGAAAATAAATAAGAAAATTTTTAAAACAAAATGAATTGTAAATGTGAACCATTTATATTTTGCCTCCTTGTGGTAGGATATTTCCAGCATTTCCGAACTTTCAAATAATCATTTTAGATTTAATAATATTAAAAGTAGTAGATCCGATTCGCAAACATCTCCAATATCAGTCAAATGTCATATTAACCATCATGCTAAGAAGGTTTTCTTTGTGAAATTTGGAGGTCATTGAAATTCAAAAATTAAACATCCGTTAGCCATTGGAAGAAGTTTAGTGCAAATTCAGACCTCAGGCTTAGCGCTCAGATGTTTTCCTATTTGATTTGATCTGTCTCACTGTGCACACTAAGATACATACTGGAATGGTTATTTCTTATTTATTAAATTATAGTAGCATATTTG
The DNA here is from genome assembly GCF_964275005.1 of Diadema setosum. Taxonomy (NCBI): domain Eukaryota; kingdom Metazoa; phylum Echinodermata; class Echinoidea; order Diadematoida; family Diadematidae; genus Diadema; species Diadema setosum. The sequence continues at coordinate 1,341,419 of NC_092696.1, forward strand.
GTTACTAGCTGTCTCTAGGCATTTTCGAATTTGGGCTGCAAAGAGATCCACTATACCTTTAAGTTAGAAGAGAGATAAGTAAATAATGATAAAATAAACAAACAAAAAAGAATGAGTTTCTTTTGTAATACTATCTGACAAACTTTTTTACTTTACCATTTTACTTCATAGCTCAGCACTTTCCATTCTCTCTCATACCCTCTTACCCATTACATTTAAATGAAATACAACTAAAATGAGTTTGCGTGCCTGCATAATACTCTTTGGAAATTATAAGTGAAAATGTTCTTAGGCTTTGGCTCACTTTAAAATGAGAACCAATAGAACTGTCACAACATGAGAAAATGTATAAGTAATAATCAACACTACATTTCCGAATTTGGCCTGCAAAGAAATCCGCTACCTGTAAGTTAGAAAAGAGATTAGTAAATAATGATAAAATAAACAACAAAAAAGAATGAGTTTCCACCGCCGTATCCAGAACAGAGCCTGAAACGGTGCAGGCTCAAGAAATCGTTTGTACTATAATACGTCTTGAAGTACTGTGTGATACTGTTGACTCAGACTTCTACAAAGATGTAAGTGAGAATTGTAATCCAATCCGACTCATTACCTGAGATATTTATGAAAATATATCAATAAAGAATGTAAATTAGATAACGATGCGTCACAATGAAGTCTAACGCTCTCACAATGCTATCATGGTTTTTCACTGACTGTTTTTACTCCGGAGCTCTTGCAATATTCAGGCTTTTGTAATACTATCTGACAAACTTTGTACTTTACCATTTTACTTCATAGCTCAGCACTTTCCATTCTCTCTCATACCCTCTTACCCATTACATTTAAATGAAATACAACTAAAATGAGTTTGCGTGCCTGCATAATACTCTTTGGAAATTATAAGTGAGAATGTTCTTAGGTTTTGGCTCACTTTAAAATGAGAACCAATAGAACTGTCACAACATGAGAAAATGTATAAGTAATAATCAACAGTACATTTCCGAATTTGGCCTGCAAAGAAATCCGCTACCTGTAAGTCGGAGACCTATAATCATACTAAATTGCTGCCACCAGTCTGGTGGCAGCAATTTAGTATGATTATAGGTCTCCGACTCCCCATGTCACATTTGTATTAGTGGCAGCCAGAAGGATTCATTTCTTTGTGCCCCCCTATATATATATATATATATATATATATATATATATATATACTGCTCAGTCTTTTCTTGATATTATGATGTCCTCATCTTTTTTACCCCTTATAACCAAACCAACTCGAGTAACCAATCACTCGGCAACTCTTATTGATAATATATTTTGTAATATTAACCCCTTACCGGTCTCCGGTATCATTCTTTCAGATTTATCAGATCATTACCCTATTTTCACTCACATTCCCCTTCAGAAAAAAATCACCATAAACGACCCGGTGTCAACTTTCCGGAAGGTGACACCTGGAAATATAGAGGGGTTGCAAAATGACCTCGGTAACTAATGTGGATTGGTCTTTTGTACTCTCTAAAAAAAATCGAGTGAAAATTTTCACTCTAAAAAGAGTGAATACAAAAAGGAGTTAATTTCGAGTGAAATTGGAGTGAATTTTGAGTGAAAATGCTCATTTTCACTCATTTTGGAGTGACGTCAGGGATCACTCCAAAATCTTCGAGTGATCCCTGACGTCACTCCAAAATGAGTGAAAATGAGCATTTTCACTCAAAATTCACTCCAATTTCACTCGAAATTCAATCTTTTTTGTATTCACTCTTTTTTAGAGTGAAAATTTTCACTCGATTTTTTTAGAGAGTATATAATACCGAAAATACTAATGAGGCTTATGATTTGTTTATGAGTACTTTAATTTCGGTTATGGATAAGCATGTTCCTGTTGTTAAAAAGAAATCCAGAAATTATAAAAGATCACCTAGACTTCCATTGGTATCTAAGTCCTTACTGCGATCAATCAATCGAAAGAATAATTTGTATTATGCTGACAAAATTAAACGTACCCAGCAATCTCATGATAAATACACTTCATATAAAAACGTCCTCACTCAAATATTACGTTATGAGAAACGGAAATATTTCACTACTCAGATAAGTTTGTTTAAACATGATGTTCAAAATACTTGGAAAGTTATTAATATGGCTATCAACAAAAATAAGGACAAACCCCGTATTACATCAATCAAACATGGTGATGTATTTGTTGAAGATGTTTCCTCAATAGTTGATATTTTCAACCAGTATTTTTCACAAATAGGAAGTAATCTTGCCCAAAATATTCCACATAGTCATCTGAATTTTCAAGATTATTTAGAAGTCCCCAATCCAAGCTCACTGTTTTTCGTGCCTTAGCATAGAAATGAATTATTAGATATAGTTCAGAATCTGAAAAATAAAAAAAGCTCTGGATATGACGGCATTGACAATGTCCTTTTGAAAAGTATTATAGATTATATTGTTGATCCACTTGTATATGTATTTAATCTGTCTATAAGTAATGGCGTTGTCCCTGAGGCTATGAAAGTCTCCAAAGTAATTCCCGTCCATAAAAAAAGGGGAAAGGGAAGATGTCTCCAATTATAGACCAATATCCCTGCTAACCTCCGTTTCGAAAATGTTAGAAAGGGTTGTTTACACCAGACTCTTGAAGTTCTTGGACACTCATAAAATAATTTCTGATTATCAGTTCGGATTTCGGCAAAAGCATTGCACATCTCATGCAATCCTTACATTCCTTGACAGGGTTTCAAAAGCGATAGATACATTTCATCATACTATTGGAGTCTTCCTGGACCTCTCCAAGGCCTTTGATACCATAGACCACAACATACTGCTTCACAAATTATCACATTATGGTATCAGGGGAAAGGCCTTGGAGTGGTTCACGAGTTACCTTATTAATCGAAAACAATTTGTATTTATCAACGGACATGCATCGACTACACAAAATGTTAACTGTGGTGTTCCTCAAGGAAGCTTACTAGGTCCCCTTTTATTTATTCTCTATGTGAATGATATGTCAAATTCTTCAAACATCCTCTCTTTCTTATTATTTGCGGATGATACTAATGTGTTTTTATCTGATTCTGACTCTGATCGATTAATTGATGTTTTAAATAGTGAATTAATGAAGTTACTTCAGTGGATAAGAGTGAACAAATTATCAATAAATTTGCAAAAAACTAAATGTATGTTGTTCAGTAATTCGCTAGAAAATTTATCGAGAAATATTTTCCTGGAAGACACGGTCATAGAAGAAGTTTCCTCCATCAAATTCTTAGGTTTGATCCTGAACAATAAACTTACCTGGGGTTCGCATATTGATACTGTATGTCGTGTTATTTCAAGGAATATAGGTGTTATAAACAAAGTTAAATTTTATCTTCCCAAAAATGTACTTTTCATGTTATATTCTACTTTGATACTACCTTACTTAAATTATGGGATACTCGCATGGGGAAACACTTTTTTCTACTTATACAGAAAGAATATTACTATTACAGAAAAAAGCTCTTCGTATCATTTGTCACGAATCGTGGAGAAGTCATACTAATAATTTATTCCATGAAAATAATATTTTGAAAATTCATGATCTTTATCGTTTGCAATTAGGACAATTCATGTATAAACTCACCAACCATTCTCTTCCCCTTGTGTTTGATTCCATGTTTTTAAAGAATGAAACTGTTCATGCATATCCAACCCGTCAATCCCATGAATATCATTTGCCTTTGACTAGAACGGTTTTTGCAAAATCTTTATTCTCCTTGTCTGGACCAAAATTCTGGAATTCTCTGGATAATAATATAAAAGAAGCTTTAAGTTTTCATACATTTTCTTTAAAGTTAAAGAATTATTTAAAAATTTCGTACGCAGCATAATTCATTTTCCTTTTTATGCCTCCGCCACAAAGTGGTGCCGGAGGCATTATGTTTTCGGGTTGTCCGTCCGTCCGTCCTTCCGTCCGTCCGTCCTTCCGTCCGTCCGTCCGTCCTTCCGTCCGTCCTTCCGTCCGTCCGTAATGAATTTTGTGGACAAGGTAACTATCAAAACCTGTTGAGGTATCCTAATGAAACTTGGCATGTATGTGTATTAGGGGGTGAAGTTGTGCCTATCAACTTTTGGGTGCACATGCTCAAGGTCAAAGGTCAAAAGGTCAAGGTCAAATATATAAAATTTCACTATTTCCACCATATCTATTGAATGCCTGAAGATATTTTCTTGAAACTTAGTGTATACATGTATTACCCAATGAAGATTATTTGGTGAAAGTTTGGGTCATGAGGTCAAAGGTCAAAGGTCAAAAATTCAGGGTCAAATGCATAAAATTTAACTATTTCCACCATATCTATTGAATGCCTGAAGATATTTTCTTGAAACTTAGTGTATACATGTATTACCCAATTAAGATCCTCTGGTGAAAGTTTGGGTCATGAGGTCAAAGGTCAAAGGTCAAAAGCTCAGTGTCAAACACATAAAATTTAACTATTTCCACCATATCTACTGAATGCCTGAAGATATTTTCTTGAAACTTAGTGTATACATGTATTACCCAATTAAGATTCTCTGGTGAAAGTTTGGGTCATGAGGTCAAAGGTCAAAGGTCAAAAGGTGAAGTAAAAATATTGAAACTTCTTTTTTTCTCCGTACCTTGGAAAATTGTTCAAGGTATCTTCATGGATCATAGTATATACATGTACTGACTGGACGTGATTATCTAGAGAATGTAGGGTTCATGGGGTCAAAGGTCAGGGGTCAAAGGTGAAGTGCAACAATTCAAAATTTTACTATTTCCCTCATATTTATGCAGTGCCAGCAGGGTTATTTTTTTTTTTTACACTTGGTGTATGCATGTGTAACCTAATAGAAATTCTCTGGAAAGTTTTTTTTTTTCTTCTTTTTTTGCCTCAAATGTCAAAAGGTCAAAGATCAAGTGTAAGTGCTGAACTAACTTTTTCCTCCATATCTCGGAAGTGGCTCAAGTTATCTTGAAACTTACAGTAGTACATATTATGCATGTTCTACCTGAAAGTGATTATCTTACGAATTTTAGGGTCAAGGGCCAGATGAAAATGGTAACAATTTACTATTCAATTCAGAAATTGCACTTTTTCTCCACACCTGTACCTTGAAAATTACTCAGTGCCTAAATGTATGAATGGGTCAAAGTCAAGTTAAAGTCCTTAAATCCCTAGATACATGCTCTCCTATTCATCCAATTAAACCTAGGTCAAAGAAGGTGAACATTGAACACATTTGTGACAAACTTGTCATTTCAATATTTTGCCAATTTTGTGAAAATGTAATCACACATTGTCCACATGTACTATCTAGACCTATTGGGAAAATCATGCATTATGGCGGAGGCATACCAGTCGCCAAAGCGACATTTCTAGTTTTACTTTTGATTTTCAAAGTTGTTGTTGCTTCGTTATTCTCTTTTGTTGCTTCTGTTGCTTCGTTATTCTCTTTCTTCATCAGCGAGCCCGTGCTTCTGTGCCTCCAGTGCCCTGGATATGACCCACCATTTCCTCTCCTCTCCCCTCCTCCCCCCCCCCCCCCTTTGTCCACCTCGGACTTACTACCTTCTTCACTACTATATCTTTCTATCCTCCTCAATTTTTTCCTTACAAGAGAGCCACCATGTGTTTGTTAATGTGCGTCCGTAAGTGTGCTTGTATCTGTGTATTACTCTTGTCTGTTTTTATGCCTCCGCCACGAAGTGTCGCCGGAGGCATTATGTTTTCGGGTTGTCCGTCCGTCCGTCCGTCCGTCCGTCCGTCCGTCCGTCCTTCCGTCCGTCCGTCCTTCCGTCCGTCCGTCCGTCCGTAATCAATTTTGTGGACAGCGTATCTAAAAAACTGTGAGAGGTATCGTAATGAAACTTGGCATGTATATGTATGAGTGGGTGAAGTTGTGCCTATCAACTTTTGGGTGCATACGCTCGAGGTCAAAGGTCAAAAGGTCAAGGTCAAATGCTCAGAATTATACTATTTCCCCCATATCTCTGCAATGCCTGGAGGTATTTTCTTGAAACTTGGTGTATACATGAACTATCAAATAAAGATTCCCCAGAGAGAGTTTTGGGTCATGAGGTCAAAGGTCAAGGGTCAAAGGTCAAGTGAAAATGTTAAAATTTCACTTTTTTCTCCATATCTCACAGATATTTCAAGGTATCTTCATGGAACTTAGTATATATGCATGCACTGACTGGCAGTGATCAATTTAGGGGTCATGGGTCAAAGGTCATGGGTCAAAGGTCAAGGTCCACTCATCAAAATGCCATTATTTCCCTCTTATCTATGCAATGCCAGCAGGATTTTTTCTTGAAACTTAGTGTATGCATTTATTACCCAATACAGATTCTCTGGGAAGTTTCTTGTCAAAAGTCAAAGGCCAAAAGGTCAAAGGTCAAGTGAAAGTGTTAAATTTCACTTCTGCTTTAAACTTATAAAAGGGTCAAAAGTTGGGTACAAATCCCCAGATACCTGCACTCTTATTAGACAGTATAGCCATTAATCCAAATAAACCTAGTTCAAGGAAAGCGAACATTCAATGCATGTGTGACAAACCTGTCATTTTAATATTTTGCCAGTTATGTGAAACTGTCATCAAACATTGTCAAGACATTGTGCTTTAGACCTATTTGGAAAACCATGCATTATGGCGGAGGCATACCAGTCGCCATAGCGACATTTCTAGTTTGTTTTTGTTTTTGTTTTGTTTTTTGCTACCGCTTAGGGAAATTTGTTGATGTTGTTGTTTTGCATTTTTGGCATTTTTTTTTCTTTATGAGGGGACTGCATTCTACAAGCTCTGCTTTTTAGCAGTCCCCTCCATTTCCAGCAATATCGTTTATGCATTTACCACAGTGACATAACAGATATTTGTATCTCTGTTGATATCTCTGTTGATAATTTACCTATATTTTTCTTATAATGTTATTCTGTTCATCGCATTGTGGTACTGATTTCATGACGTCTGTGTATATGAGTGTTTCTTTGTATTTCTTATTTGTTTGTTGGAAGTGAAATAAAATCAACTTGAACTTGAACTTGAATATATATATATATATAGTAATGTGTGTGGTCCGCGTGTTGGTTCCGATACAGAAGAGAATGTCAAGTCACACTTTTTCCAAGTTTTGGCAGATAAATGAACATAAACCCAGCCAACGATGTATTCAGTGAGAGTTTTCAATGCAGTCTTTCATTCATTAGCAAAAACTTGGAAGAATACAATTGGACATTGTTCTCTTCAAGAGCATTGTACTTAGCAATGCATGAAACCAGTGATGCAAATGAGGTATCGTTGGAAAAAGAGTTGTTCTTTATGATTAATATACTTATAAATCTCTATCATTTATGACTTATGGATACTTACTCTCTAAAAATGGATTACCTTTATTTTGAAACGCACTGTATGTTGTTCTTCACTTTTTACTAGGTACCATTTTTCACCCCTGGGCCCAAGGTGACCTTGAGTAAAAAGTGGTATAACTAACCCGCCCTTCCACTACACTCAACAGCATGCAACACCAGAAATCGCTCCCTTCGCGCACATGAAATGCGCCTTTGTTCATTTTCGCACAGGCGTGACGGTCGGGTGAATTCTTTTGTTGGAACCGTAAGCAAATGCCAGCTGAAGGCGAGTAGGCAAGTGTGTTTAAAAGCATTAGATTATGCACGGAGATCGTACAGTTACTTGATAGATGATCTTTTCTCGAATGTTGGTACATGTACTAGCAAAAGGGCTAGAAAAAGCAGCTATATAGGCATGCATAATGGCCCAATGAGTGTTACAAGAGAACTGGAGTAAGACAGGCCTTTCATTTTGTTTTGTCTCTCCTGATCGTTCGTAAGAAATTCTAATTCATGACCACCTTTTCACAATTTGATTGGAGCATGCATTCATAATGGAAAATAGTTGACATAATAATCTATCCCCAGGCATTATCATGCCAACATGTACTTATATATACATGTACTATATCTTTGTGAGACGTAGATATAAAATGTCTCAGGTTTTCGATTATAGTAATTTCGAGGAAATTTCTTTAATTTTTATCATATATGTAAACTTGAGGCTATTAGATTTTCATCGATTTTCATCCATTTACCTCTGTTCCTGTGAAAAAATGCAAGTGTCAACCTCAATGTCATCCACGAATCGCACGTACTCGGGCGGCCAGTGGGAAAAAAAAAAACACCGGTCACACGCGCCAAGGGCCATGGCATGCAGTGCCAATATAATAATAGCTCGCACAAATTGATACATAGCATTTGTGTTTGTGTCCATGGGGACGATCCGATGGTTCATACAACAAAAGGGTTTCGTACAATTATTTTTAACATTGTTAAACGTACTCTTCCACATTTACGTAGCATATAATGTGTCTTTATATTTATTTGGATTGTTATCTTGAGAATTGCTAAAAACCGTTATTATGAAAAAGTGGACCTTTCAGAATTTGGGGGGGGGGGGGTGCGTACGCACCCGACGCACCCCCCCCCCCCCCCCCCTGGCTACGGGCCTGCCTGTGATGGGGATATTTGCATGGGGGCCTCGCCTCCCTTCTTGCTCATTTTGCGTTTCATTGGCATGACGCTCGCGGAAAGTGTCGATATTTTCGTGTCTGGATCACAAAATTTCCGCATCGGTTCCGGAAACTTGCATTTACAGATCCGCATCGGCTCCGCGCTGTCCTAAAACATTCCTGGTGTCTTCCGCTTTCATTCGCGAAGCTTCCCCACACCGCGGGATTCTTTCCGGAGCGTGTGCGGAAGGAGCGGAAGGGTTCCGGACAAGCGGGACATCCTCAGGACATCGTCAGGACAAGTCGCCGAAGGTGTCAGGAAGTTCATTTCCGCGTCCAAATTTTGGTCTCGATCAAAATTTGGACGCGGAAATTTTTCTCTCTCCCGAAGCCGCGGAAACGCCCGGACATGTTTAGGACAGTGAGCGGACACGTTCAGGAACGTGCGGACAGGTTCCCGAAGGAGTGCGGAATACCAAATTTGCATTCCGGGGCTTGTCCGCGTCTTGTCCGCGCCCTAGTGGACGCCTGGTCTTCGGGAGAGAGAAAAATTTCCGCGTCCAAATTTTGATCGAGACCAAAATTTGGACGCGGAAATGAACTTCCTGACACCTTCGGCGACTTGTCCTGACGATGTCCTGAGGATGTCCCGCTTGTCTGGAACCCTTCCGCTCCTTCCGCATACGCTCCGGAAAGAATCCCGCGGTGTGGGGAAGCTTCCCGAATGAAAGCGGAAGACACCAGGAATGTTTTAGGACAGCGCGGAGCCGATGCGGATCTATATATGCAAGTGTCCGGAACCGATGCGGAAATTTTGTAATCCAGACACGAAAATGTTGACACTTTCCGCGAGCGTCATGCCAATGAAACGCAAAATGAACAAGAAGGGAGGCGAGGCCCCCATGCAAATATCCCCATCACAGGCACACCTTTCGTCTAGTGATGAAAAACAGGTAAATCTAAGGAATTTCCGGTCCCAGAAGGCAAAGAAGAAGGTAGTAGAGACTGTGCCAAAAGCAACCAGAAAGAAGTGAAATCAGCCCCCTAACTTCCTAGTAAGTTTGTTTTGATTTGATCTTTTCAGAAATTATTTTTCATCTGAGTGACTTTCCTGGTTCCTATTACTTACTATAGTACATTTTCCTTTGTGTTGTTTTCGTATTTTATTTGCAAACAAACTAGGTTGTCCTATGTGACAGCCCAGCTGAAAAATCACAAAAGTGCGTGGAAGTACACTCAGAAAAAAAAAAGCATAGAATTTTTGGCTAAATGTTAATGTATTATATAAACACGAACAAGTTGTTATTCGTGCGTAAATGCTTTCTAATGATACAACATATTAGAACAAAAGACAAATTCATCACACTAAAAAGCATGAATTCAATTGCAAAGATATACCTGTGGTCTCATTACAATGTAATATCTTTGAAGCCCAAAATAACAATGGAAGCTAAAGATGATGGAGGAAAATGAAGGATTTTCTGTCACTTCAAAATTCAAGTGAAACTAGAGATTGTAATTTGGAACAAGAAGAAGGTGTGCGCCTAGCTAGGTAGCCCCTTCGTGTGTGCTCCTAATGAGTTGGTGATTGTGGCGTACATTTGTGACATTTTGTTTATTCTACTTGAGAAACTTGTTCGGGATGCCCTTCTGACTAGATGGGACAAATTCTGCTCTATATTTTTGCGGATTTAGACGGTAGAGAGAGATGGGACTTTTTCTTGGACTGAGCTTGGATTTTGAATCTTGGCCACCATTACACTACACAGCCCAATGTTTCTCTCCACCTCTTCATACTCTACTGATCATCTATAGCCTCTTTACCATTACACTGGACTGAGGTCTCTGGAGCACAATGGGGTGTTTGAAAGCCTGGACTATCTTCTTCATCTTCCTGCTGAGGAATGCTTTGTCCAGTGAACTTGAATACCAGCTTTACTGTTCTGCTATTCAATGGAAGGAGACCCAAGAACCAGCAGCAAGTGTTAAGCATTATGGAGCCCCAGTATCCTATTATCCGAACTGCACAGCTGTACTTAACTCATCAATACTGGTATGCGGTGATGTTGATCCAAACCCTGGACCTATTCAGAAGGAGGACAGTGAATTACCTGTCAACCATGATGAGATTCCTCACCGTGTGTCTCAACGAATTACGTATGACCCCCCTACACTACATCTTTTGAACACGAATAACCAGTGTCATAGATTACAGCCTGATGTATGGAGACGAATCTGCAGTCTTCGGATTGGACGACGCAAAAGAACACATCGTGGTAGACGGGCCAAAAAAAGAACGCTCCGTCAGAATACAAGTAATTTTTTGGAGAAAGTTACTGTTGATGAGGAAAAGGATATGCATGAACAATGCATGTCTAATGTATCTAATTTACATTCATGTATTGAAGTAAAATCTAAAGGTTTGAAGTTTGCTCATTTGAATATCTGTAGCCTTTATCCCAAAATTGACCACATTAGGGATAAGTTTGCAAATAAGATCTTTGATGTGCTAACTTTTTCAGAATCCCATCTAGATGGAACAATAGGTGATGCTGAATTGTTTTTGGATGGCTATATGATTGAACGTACAGATCGCAACCGCCGCGGAGGCGGTGTTGTGGTGTATGTAACAGATAAGCTTTCATATACTCGCAGAGTCAACCTTGAACAACCTGGTTTGGAAAGTTTATGGGTTGAAGTCAAACTACCATGTACAAGGCCTATACTAGTTGGGACATTTTACAGACCCCCTGACTCTGATGTAGATTATTTCAACAAACTCGATGATGCAATATCTTCAGCCACTCAAACTGGCTTTGAATGTTTTATTCTGGGTGATTTCAATTATGATGTGTTAAGTGGTAGAGGATCCCGCTTTGTTAACCAATTATGTAATCATAACAGTTTGCATCAAATGATTAAAATCCCGACTAGAGTAACTGATAGGAGTACTACATTAATTGATCTTGTTCTGTCAAACACTCCCCAAAATGTATGTGAATCAAATGTTGTTCCACTTGGTTTAAGTGACCACCGCCTTGTGTATGTTGTGCGTAGACTCTTTCGACCTTATGTACCACCAAGAATGATTACCGCACGAAATATCAAACAACTTAATGAGAATATGTTTCTTACAGACCTAAAAGAATGTTTGAAAGATATTGTCTGGTCGCAAGATATTCATGGAATGTGGGATATGTGGAAAGATATGTTTGTTCAGTCATGTGACAGACATGCTCCACTAGTCACAAAGAGAGTTAGAGGGAATAAGACACCTTGGGTTTCACCTGAGTTCATATCTCTGTCAAGTGAAAGGGATCGGTTACGAGAGAAGGCCGAAAAGTCAAAGACCAAACTTGACTGGCAGTTGTACAGAAATTGTCGTAATTATGTTAATAACCTCCGCTTCAGACTTAAAAGAGATTTCTGTAAAACTCAAATAGTTTCAAATAAAAACAATCCAAGGCAATTGTGGAAAATTTTGAAAGAAATAGCGCCCACCAGTGTGAGGTTCACCCCATTGAGTTTGTCACTTGGTGATGAAGTAGAATGTGATCCCCTCAAAATTGCAACTATGTTCAACAAGTATTTTGTATCAACTGGGAGAGAACTTGTTTCAAAGTTCCATTTGCAAAATCAGTCACCTGTTTTATTGTCAGATAGAGGGCATGCTATGAACACATTTACTTTGACTGACATTGATAAAGAATTTGTTGAAAAGGAACTAAAATCCATTGAAGCAGCCAAATCCTCTGGTCTAGATGGTTTTAGTAGTCATTTGCTCAGGTTGGCAGCACCTGTCATAGCACAATCAGTTACAGAGATGTATAATTGTTCTATTCGAGCAGGTGTTATCCCCCCTTGTTGGAAACGGGCAAAAGTAACCCCAATTCACAAAGGAGGAGACAAGACTAACATTGACAATTATCGTCCCATTTCAGTACTACCTGTTATTGTCAAGATACTTGAAAAAAATGTACACAACCAACTCCATGATTACTTTGTTGACAATGATCTACTTACCCCCCATCAGTCGGGTTTCAGAAAGGGCCATTCCACTCATACTGTTTTGACTTTTGTTACTGACCTCTTATTGAGGAATATGGATAGAGGAAGTTTAACTGGTCTTGTCTTCCTTGATATAAGGAAGGCATTTGACACAGTAGATCATGCGATATTACTTAGGAAGTTACAAATGTACGGTATTGAGGGAACAGCTCTTAAGTGGTTTACTTCCTACTTAAATGAGCGAACTCAGTATACTGTTGTTCAAAAAAAGAAATCTGCCATTCATGAAACAAAGGTTGGAGTACCGCAAGGGTCCATTTTAGGACCTCTGTTGTTTACTATTTTCATGAATGACCTGCCAAGAGTAGTTGATGAATGTGATATAATGATGTATGCAGATGATACTGTTATGATGTTCAGTGATCCAAATCCTGAAAGAATAGAAATGGTTTTGAACCGAGAACTCAAGAAAGTGAAGTCTTGGTTAGATGAGAATCACCTCACACTCAATGTAGATAAAACACAGGTACTTGTTGTTGGCACACAACAGAAGTTTGTTCAGTCCAATCTGAATATGGTCGTTAAAGTGAACGATGTAATTATCAAACAGGTCCAAAGTGTGAAGTATTTAGGGGTCTGGATGGACCAGCATCTTAGCTGGCAAGAGCAAATCAAATATACCTCAAAAAAGATAGCAGCCAGATTAGCATTACTCAGACGAGTTAGAAAATATCTAACTCTTGACAGCGCTAGATTGCTTGGTAATGCACTGGTTCTACCTTACTTTGACTATTGTTGTAATGCCTGGACGAATTGCAATCAGCGCAACAGGTCGATTCTGATCAAACAACATAAACAAATGGCAAGGATAATACTGAAAGCAAATCCTTTAACACCTTCCTCTCAAATGTTCAAAACTTTGCACTGGATTCCCATGGAGGAACGTTGGCGATTCCATCGGGCTAAGCTCTTATATGATGTAATTAATGGTTCTGCTCCATCCTATTTGATTGATCGCTTCACGCTATGCAGTAGTACACATCGGTACAGGACAAGAAGGGCGGGCACCCATGGTCTTGTTTTGCCTAGAGTCACCTCTGAGAGTGGGAAAAGGGCTTTTTCTTTTTCTGGAGCTATGCTTTGGAATGCACTTCCTGCAATTATACGCAGTTCTCCTTCAAAAGCTACCTTTTGCTGTAATTATTTGAAACATTTCGCCTCATAACCTGGGTTATTTGTTATCTGATATTTATGTTGATCTTGTTAGATCCATTTTCTGTAATCTCTGTTGTATATTTCTGTAGTGTTATTTGTCTGTTTCATTTGACTTTTATGAATGAGTTTGTGACACAGGGCCTCTAGGGAGAACAGTGCGTTGACTACTGATAGGGCCACCCTGTATAAATATGACTAAATAAATAAATAAATAAATAAATAAATAAAGTCATCACTGACAAATTAAGGTGATCCGATTTTTTTTAATCAATGATTCGACTCCTGATCGTAATAGGCATGACCATACAGGTTTCATCTGTGTTTAGGGACATTGGCCGTGTGATGTTTAGATTCTCATCTAGAAAAGGGAATCATATCTGCCACCTTTGGTACTATTCTGTATTCACTAGATAACGAAGATACAGCAACAAATACATATGACCTTTGACCCACCTTTACACTCCCAAGATGGAATCTGAGGAAAAAGTGGTTATTTTGTGAAATGATTCCCGCGACATCGTCTATACATGTTCAAAATATGGGAAAGATAGGCCAGGTATATGCCAAGATACAAGATGAAACATTTATTACGTTTGACCCTAATTTACATGCCCAAGATGTTGTCCGATCAAGTAGTTGTTATTTCATAAAATAATGTACGTGACATGAACTAAACATGTGCGAAGTATGGGGGTGATAGGGCGTGTTTTGCTTGAGTTATTGCAAAGAAAGTTGCAGAAAGAAAGGAATATCTGAATACATCGAAGATAAGCATTAATTTCAACCAATATTTCTAACGTGATTCCGACATCGTATGAAAAAACGAAGGACACATAACGATAGCGCAAAGTCTCAGCTACAACATATTGAAATCTGAGAGAAATTCACCAAAGGGTAAGTGAGCTAGTGCTCGATAAAGACAATCATGTCAATTTTCACATTAAAAAAAATTCCCTCCCATAGAGATAACACGTCATAACGAAGATACAGAAAGAAGTACATATTACCTTTGACCCCAATTTGCACAAACAAGATGGCATCTGAGCAAAAAGTGGTTATTTTGTGAAATGATCCTTGTAACTTGGTCTTTGCGTGTGTAAAATATGGGAAAGATAGGACATGCATTCACCAAGATACAGGGTGAAACATTTATGACCTTTGACCCTAATTTACATACCCAAGATGGTGTCCGATCAAGTAGTTGTTATTTTATGAAATAATTGACGTGATATGAACTAAACATGTGCAAAATATTGAAATGATAGAGGCCGTTTTTCTTGAGTTATTGCAAAGAAAGTTGCAGAAAGAAAGAAATATCTCAATACATCGAAGATAAGCCTGAATTTCAACCAAAAGTTTTGACGTGATCCCGACATCGTATGAAAAAACGAAGGGCACATAACGGTAGCGTAAAGTCTCAGCTACAACATATTAAAATCTGGGAGAAATTTACCGAAGGGTAAGTGAGCTAGTGCTCGATAAAGATAGTCAAGTCAATTTTCATTTCCAGAAAAACTGCACTCCCATAGAGATAACACGTAAACTGGTCAAATTTGACAAGATTACTTTCAATCCATTTTTACGAGGTGATACCGTTATCCAATCAAAATCTTGTAATTTTATGTTTGAAAGAACATTAAATAAGCTACAATATATTGAAATCTGGGTGAAAATTGACAAAGGAGTAGTGAGATACGCTCGAATGAACTTGAAATTTGATGACGTCATTTTGAAAATTTACTTTTTTTACTTTATTAAGAAATTTGATATCTTTTAATCATTTTGTCAGCATTATCACCCCATGAAATGACATGTACAACTCATCAGCTTTCAAAATATGTAAAGAAAATGGGGGGTCACCGTCCATCCTGACGAGTAAAATCGGATTTAAAATTAGCAGTTTTTTGGCATAGTTGCACTGTATATTATCGCCATTGACGCGCGCGCGGAATTTCAACTTTGACGGGCCCGTATGACGTCATATTGAATCGGATCGACTTGAAACTTGGTAGAAATATTTCTTGACATTTCAGACATTTGATCCGTGCGATGAAACGGGAAATTTCTATTGCATATGAGCTGTGCGTGCGTATATGCGCGCGCGCGTACGCGGCCGTCGATTTTTTTCGAAATGCTGTAAATGACCTGAAACGTGTGCAAAACAATTTTGAGGTTGATTGGAGCATGTTTAAATTTCAACGCGCGCGTACGCGCTCGTTTACTATGAACGTGACTAAATTTTATGAAATATATCAATAGACCTTGACTTGAACTATATGATATCTTAATTTCATTCAAAAATTCCGTTCCATTAATGAGATATTGATGTAAACGTGATTTCAGATAATGACGTCATAATGACGTCACGGTTAACTGATCACATTGATACACTAGAGCTGTCGTCCTTAGGACATGATACATATATGGTATAAGTTTGGAAGTGATAGGTAGGGGACTTTTTAAGTTAACCGATGCACAAGATTTGAGGAGAAAGAAATAAAGAAGAAGAAGAAGAAGAAGAAGAAAGAATCCGTACAGATACAATAGGTGATCCGAGTGGATACTCGGATCACCTAATGAGAGAAAAAGCAATAAATCATGAACTCGAAAAATTAAATTAAATTTCTGTCTTTCTTTTGTTTTGTTTTTTGTTGAGTGTATATATTTAAGTACACATTAAGCATCACAAATCAGTTCAGAAATATTCTTTACCTGAATGATTTTCGTAGTTGTTATTGCCTTATACTTTCTTCTTCTCTTTTTGTTTTAATTGCAAATAAACTCGATTGTCCAATTTGACAGCCCAGCTGAACCCCCCCCCCCAAAAAAAAAAAGTAAATCAAAGTATAGGTTAAAAATATTTCCCCATTTTTACACTTCATTGAAAATAGGCTAGTAAGCTCTAAGCATGAAAAAAAAAATTCTCGGACTTCAAAAGTAATCAAAATAAGAGAGGGTTAGAGATGCACAAGGGTGAAAATCAGAGAAAGAAAAACAAATTTAATGATTAGGATCATTTTGGCATGCTCTACAGAAGTATCAGGCAAAACATGTCTACTTCACGATGGATAAAGCACAGGTCTAAAAAAAGGGAATAAAGAATATATATATATATATATATATATATATATATATATATATATATATATATATATATTATAATATATATATTTATATATATATATATATATATATATATATATATATATATATATAAGTAACAAAACTGCAACAAAATTCATGCTGTATTCATCAACAGTTTATTTCTTGTGAAGAAATATACCGTTGGTGAATACACCATGAAATTTACAAAGTTCATGCTGTATTCACTAACGGTTTATTTCTTGTGAAGAAATAAATCGTTGGTGAATACAGCATGAACTTTGTTGCAGTTTTGTTACTTATCTTGTTATCTTTCCCACACGTGGACTACCTTATCAACATGATTATATATATATATATATATATATATATATATATATATGCATATACATTTACATTTTTTATGTATATATATATATATATATATATATATATATATGGTTCAAAAAGTTTGAGAATATCATCCATGTGACTGTAGGCAGAGAAAATTGTTCTCCCAGATGAGACAAATCAAAAAAAAAAAAAAAAAAATGGGTCGTCAGCCGACATGCAGACAATCCTATTCTTCGACTTTCGGTGGTCACATTTATCAAATAATATTGACCAATCATATCAATATAATATCAGCCGCTACTGCGGAAGCACAACAAGGAGCATCAATGACGGCTAGCAGTCAAATGAGGAAAAGTCAAAGTCAGCGCCAAATTTATACCTTTCCATTTTCCTGGTATTGTCCGCAGTTTGTCCGCATGCCTAACTTGTGTTGTCCGGAAGGCATCCTGATTGTCCGCGTTCATTCCTGGTGTAATCCTAGATGGTTCCGCGCTGCCCGGCTACGATTAGCATATTCCGAGGTATTTCGCGCTCTTCCGGAGTGATTCCTAGGAATGTCCGCAGTCAGTCCGCGGACAGTCCGCGGACAGTGCGCGGACAGTCCTAGGAATGTCCCAGGACAAGCCGATTCACAAAGTTATTCCGCGTCTGTCGCGGACAGGATGCCGAAATAACAAAAATTGCTTCCACAACCCTTCCGGGGCTTGTCCGCGCCCAAGTGGACGTCCGCCCTTACCCGACTAACCATTGATCACAGCGACTAGTCTGTCTTTGTTCGACATTTGTTATGTGCTTGTAAATATCTATAAATAAACAACACTACAATGTAAATAACACAGTCTGCAATAACCTTCAGCCTATTAAAGGAGGCAGAAATACCCAAGAGAAGAAGACAAAGAAGAAGAAGGGGAAATGAAGAAGAAGAAGAAGAAGAAGAAGAAGAAGAAGACATGATTAAAATTGTCTGTATACTGTTTTCAATATTTGATCTTGTGTCTTCAGATTGGAATCCATACACATGTATAATGATGAAAATGTATTTTTTATTGGGAAACATGCATAGCAGCCCGCAGGCTGAATTACATACATTTTACATGAATGAGTGTGAGAAAAATAGAAAAAAGGCATAAAAAGGACAAAACAAACAAACAAACAAAAATAGAAGGGTTAAACATTTCACAATTCATTTTTGTCATCATCATAAATGGTTCTGTCATGTTCCTCCAAACATGTAGCTATGTCAAAGTATACTTGATTACAAAACCAAACAAATCAAATAAAACCAAAGCCAGTACCCAAATCAGATAATCAACATATTTTGCTCGTTGTACATAATGCCCATGAAAGCTGCAGGACCTAATGTGAAGTTGTACAGAAGAGAGAGGGAGAGAGAGAGAGAGAGAGAGAAGGAAAGAGGAGGAGAGGAAGAGGGAGGGAGGGAGGGAGAGAGGAGGACGTATCCCAACGTGTTTCAGAGACGGATAGAAAGAGGTTTAAGAAGTTGCAAAAAGGAGATTTAATCAGGATGTTCAAAATCATATTAAGAACTGAAACAAACAAGCTTTAGCTTAATTTTAATTCAAAGATTGTAACCATCAGAAATTGTCACACAGACTGGTAAATAATTACCGAAAGATAATTATGTTACATAATAACAATGATATTCAGTCTTCATATTGGGTTATATTGAAAATATATTACATTACGGTATCCTATGTAAAATAATAATCAAATAAAATATTTTAATATTCAACCTTATCAACCTGCAACTGATCGATCTACAAACATATTCAATCTGAATTATTCCTTTGGTGTGAGCTATAATGTGAACAAAGAGCAATAATGAAATTACCTGGAGTACATATCCTGTTCATCAAAATAATATTGGTAGTAGTGTCGGTAATAATAACAATAATAATAATAATGATAATGATAACAATGATAATAATAATAGTAATAATAATGATAATAATAATGATAATAATAATAGTAATAATAGATATTATGAAAAACATATACGTTATATATATGCATATCATATTGTGTATCAAAAAGGTCCATAACCTCTAACATGGCCATGTCGGCGATAGGTCACTCCCACAAAGGCTAACCCATTATTAAATTTTCTCTCTTCATATTCAAGACATGGTTTGTCACTGCGAACTGTGTGTTGAATATGAACAAAGAAAATGGACTGTGTGGGTTGGCTTTTTTCTCCCTTTGTAGCCAATATGATGAGCATATATATATATATATGTTTTTTTTTTTTTTGAGAATCCTTCCGTACACACTGGTTTTAAAAGGTGGGGATCGAAAAAGTCTAAGTAGGTCCTGCCCTGTTAGTATTAATGTGCCATGATGTCTTTGAATGATTTCAGTATTTGATCAAAACCTGGCCACAAACTTAAACAAGCAGGATGAATGACAAAAGTTTATTTGGATCACCGGTTCAGCAGACCTTTTTTTCGACACTTCAATAGTCTTCATTGGAAAACAGATTATATCTTACTGTTTTCGACCCAGTAACTGATCACTTGATTAATCAGGAGAATCCATGATTTCACTGGTTATCATATCGATAACAGATAACAATGACAAATTAAAGCAATTAATGTACAAATCCAGTCACTTCAAAATGCTTTGGACTTTTATTTATTTATTTGTTTATCACGCTCCTTATGAATAATGTACAAACATACTTTTATCTGTACTTGTATCCAGGAATAGTACAGGGAGTACATTTTGTTTTCTTCAATCCTTAATTCGTGTATAATATTATTGGATCTAATGTTTGTCCCTTCAAATGCGTGCACGTACTTGTGTAAGGCACATTCCAGCGTTATTCGTATCATGTACTTTTTTCGTCATGCATTCTTGCTCATTAAACTCTATTTTAATTGTTGTTATTTTCCCTTTTTTCCTCCGCAGATTCAAGATCTGGAGTTGTATCTCAGCAAAGAGCAAGAGGATTTAAAACATCAGTCCTCAGGAGGAGGTGACTTGGCCCGATGGGTGTGTACCATGCCAAGTCTACAGAAGTTCCTGCTGTCGTGCCTCTTCTTGCCCGATGGTTTCCTCTCAACAGCCATTGCTTTAGCATCATCCTGTCAGGTATGTAATCTTCGTCCTTTGCTGTTTGGGTCATAGAAGACCATGCGTGAAAACTGATTAGGCAAATCATGATTTGGTTGAAATATAAAATTATTTATATATATTTCTATTTCTAGCAGTTTGACAACATTGTGACATAACTAAGGTTATTTGTAACTAGTCTTCCTCATCTGTAAAC
This sequence comes from Diadema setosum, assembly GCF_964275005.1. NCBI lineage: Eukaryota > Metazoa > Echinodermata > Echinoidea > Diadematoida > Diadematidae > Diadema > Diadema setosum. The sequence goes on from NC_092696.1 coordinate 1,361,908, forward strand.
CCTTGGTAAGGGTACTTCTGTTGAAATGAATGTTTTACTCTGAACTGAATACAATAAAAAAGAACGAGATCTGGCACCTGGCCTTTTGCCTTCTTGGAAATCGAGAAGACGATATTTCACATCTTCCGGTTTTTTTGTTTTGTTTTGTTTTGTTTTGTTTTTCTGGAAACCACTTTTTTTTTGTCTCTCTCTCTCCCTCTATCCGTCTCTCATACCTCTCTTACCGCCATGATTAACTGCTATCTCATCGTTTACGTACGATCATTCTTGACCCAAATAATATTAAATGGAACGTTCGTACTATTGTTTCAGATCACATTATTAGTTTGAGGAGATAGACTATACGAACATGGAATTAACAGAATAAACGTACTCTCCTATACTTGAACCACTGGCTGTGCTCACCATCCGTATATTGTTTAATTGATCTTTTTATGTGAACTATTATTTTTTTTAGTACGGAAATAAAGCAAACAAACAAACAAACAAACAGTCATTGACAATATTCCAATCTTAACTTACACGTTTTATATAAAAGTGGATTGAATTACTAAATTTGTGGTGGATGTCTTAATATATTACATTGTATTACTAGGAATATTGTCTCGTCACAAACTGCAAGTGGTATCGTGGAATAGGGCAGGGAGCAGATTTTGGTATAATAGACATCGTTTGACCTTCTTACCATGACTAAAATATATGTAAACCATCAGGACATTTCATAGGCTTCTCTATCTACAAATCAATTATTGGTCTTTTGTACGTACAAATGTATCCAGTCCTTCAGAAGAATTTCTTTCTTTGCTCCTTGTTTTTCAACAGATTCGGGATCTGGTGTTTGATTTTCGCAGAGGCTTTGGTGATTCAGAATCTCTATCTCATGACGATTCTCAATATCAATCATCGCTTGGAGGAGACTTGGTACGCTGTGTGTGTGCCTTGCCAAATCTTACGACGTTCAGTCTGTTTTGCCCCTACTTGACCGATGATTTCCTCTCAGCAGCTACCGCCTCAGCATCATCCTGTCAGGTGTGTCATCTTTAATTATAGAACCAATTGCTTATATTGTGTAACTGTGCCCCTCTTTTGTCAAATGACTGACAATATATCATTTGTTTTTCCTCTGTTTTTGTTTTTTTTTTGTTTTTTGTAGTACAATATTGTTGGGAAATCTACAATATGCCGGTCATAGATTCGTTGTTGATTGTTTCTGAACAAAGTCTGTTTAGTCATTCTCGTCGTTTCCAACTCGATTTAATAGCGATCATTTTCGTCAAATTTTCTTCAATTTATCTCATATCTTTCCTGTTGTGATTTCTTTGGTTATTTGATTTTTCACTTTTTCCACATCAATGAGTTACAACACACACGTGTACTCCACCCACTCATAAAAAACAAAAACATAGACACACACATATACAAACACACCCTAATCATAGTACATACGGAGACAAACATAATGAACTCTTACATAAGCGAAAACAGTGACCCATGATATCCAGGCACATAAGTATATCATATTATTAAGATAAAAGACAATTTACATGTGTAGAGTTTAAGCCCCTTTGATTGATAATGAATTTAGTATATTGAAAGACACTGCGCTTTTCTGCTGTTTTCTGTGTATAAACGAAAATAAATGCCAGATTTTGACAGTTTCCAGGAAAAGAAAAACAGTGCAACTCGTTTATCATCTGAACAACGCCCGTCTTGAATCTGTTGAATTCATGAAGTACTTGGGTGTAACCATCACTTCTGATTTGAAGTGGACTCAACACATCAACAATACTGTCAATAAAGCCAATAACGTCCTTGTATTTCTAAGACGCAATTTTCTCTTAAAATCCGCTGATGTCAAAGTAACAGCTTACAAAACATTGGTTCGACCAATTGAAGAATGTGCTTCGTCTGTTTTGGGATCCATTTCACGAGAACCTAATCCACAAAGTGGAGATGGTTCCTAGAAGAGCTGCTAGATTCACTTTGAAACGCTACCAAAATACCTCAAGTGCCGCTATAATGCTGCAAAGGCCTGATTGGACCACTCTGGAACAGGCTAACAATTACGTACAAAATACACAATCATCTTCCAGCACAGGACTATAATATCACAAGGTTACCCAGTTGACAAGAGACACCCAACCACATTCCTATCATATACTACACTCGAAAACTGAATCGCATCGCTATTCGTTCTTTCCGATAGCAGTAAGGAGCTGGAATTCCCTGTCATTGAAAATTGCTACAGCGCCATCTGTGGGAGCATTCCGTAACCGGCTAACGGTTCATCACACTGGCTAGTCTGTCTTTGTTCTCCATAATGTGTGCCAACATCTTTAAATAAACAGTATTATAATGTAAATAACACAGTTTGCAAGAATCTTCATCTTTTTGAAAGAGGCAGACTTAACCAAGAGAAGAAGGAGAAGGAGAAGACATGATTAAAGTTTGTCTGTAAACTGTTTTTCAATGGTTTGATCTTGTGTCTTAGAATTTGAATCTATACACATGTACAGAGATGACGATGAAAAAAAAAAAATATATATATATAAATTTATTGGACAACATCCATAGCAGCCCGCAGGCTGAATTGCAGACATTTTACGTGAGTGAGTGTGAGAACATTGAAGTATGATATAGAAAAACAAAGATACATAAAAAAGAAAAAAAAACACACACACACACAAAATATATCAGGGTTAAATATTGCACAATGGAAGCAAATAACATGAATTATGGCCATGTCATGTACCTCCACATGTGTATCTATTGCAAAGTATATACTTGATAACAAAAACATACTAAAGATTAAACAAATCAAATCAAACCTACGCCAATAATGAAATCAGATGCTTAACTCATTTTGCTCGTTGCACATAATGCACGTAAAATGACCGTGAAAACTGCAGGACCAAGTGTGAAGCTGGGGAGAAGAGAGAGTGTGTGGAGAGAGAGAGAGAGAGAGAGAAAGGGAGAAAGGGAGAGAGAGAAAGGAAAAGAGGGAGACGGGGAGAGAGAAAAGTAGGGAGAAATGTTTCAAAACTAAATTGACACCTGAAACAAACTTCCGAATTACATATCGTTAATTATTACGCTGAGAATAATTCTTTACAATAGAACACTAATTCGTTTACACTATAATCCAAATTGCAATAACATTAATAAGAGGAATATAATCATATGTAACCATTTCTCATAAAATGCCGTTAGAAATATGCGAAAAGTTTGTGATTACTGAAGAATAAGCATCCATCCCGCATTTATAAATCGGATTATATTATATGAAAAATACATCACAGTACCATATCGTCGCTGGGGCGACAAGACCTTGTATCTCAAATTTTGGTATAAATGACTTTCTCAGACTATTGGTCAGGCAATTAGTCAAGCGATGTCCCGTTCAAGTTTCAGCTGCCCCAACCCCAAATTAAGGTCACCATGGCATGCCAAAGGAAAACACACACACACACACACACACACACACACACACACACACACACACAAATCCAACTGTATGTGGGTGCCTCGGCCACCGTGACCCTTTTCCCAAACATTTGACATTGCATATACAAAGTTAATAGTACGTTATGTGATCCTGCCATCCCAATCACGACATACTTTGATTAAAACATAATACATGTGGAGAAATGATTGCATTGGTAATTGTGATTTTTTAGAATGCTTGATAATAATTCTACAGACCTACAAAAAAAGATTAGAGCTTCTTCAACTCACGCGAAATCAAATTCATATGATTTTTTAGTCATTTTATATAATGCACGTAATGCCCGTCTAGGTTGTAGAACATAGTATGTAACTGGAGAAAAGAGAGAGAGAGAGAGAGAGAGAGAGAGAGAGAGAGAAAGAAAGTGAGTGGGTGAGTGGGGGGGGAGGGTGGGAGAGAGAAAGGTTTAGGAAGTTGCAAAAAGGAGGTGTAATCAGGATATACAAAAACATATTAAGAACTGAAACAAACAAGTTTCAGCTTAGATTTGATTCAAGGCATAAACTTATCAGAAATTATCACACTTACTGGTATACAAGAACCGAAAGATATGTTACATAATAATTGATATTTAGTCTTCACATTGTGTTATATTGAACATTTATCACATTACGGTAATTGTAAAATAAAAATCATATGAAATTCTTTTAGTATTCAACCTTATCAACCTGCAACTTATCAATCTAAAAACATATTCAAATGCATCTGAATTATATACCTTTAGTGTGAGTTATAATGTTAACATACAATTATGTAGAACAACCATAAATAACCTGTACAATACAAGTACCACTTGAAAACTTTAAACAACCAATCTCAAGATGAATCTAATTGTTAAGTAAGGCATTTACACTGCTCCTGTAACGTTCAGTCCTGCACTTGATCTCCCTGAGTTTGTTGCTATGACTTTGGGGTCTACAGCTGCTCTCTGTCGGCGGGAACCAGTCTGGAAATCTCGCATAGAGTGAGGCAGCGAACCTCAGACACAACTGATCTCTTCTATCACCGAGTGATGTGATGTTGCACATCACACAGATCTCCTTTATATGATTCATACCTATTAACCAAGATTATACGGAGCGCTCTTTTTTGAACCATTTCTATGGCGTTACTTTGTTTATTAGTATTGTTATGGATGAGTAGAATTCTCGATGACTAGTCTGATATAGCTAGTAGTCGGGTTCCTTATGTAACAATTTTAACTTTCGTCGGATTTTTGTGGAGAGTATGAAAATTATACATTTTTGGAAACGTTACAGTATAAGCAATCAGAAAAACAATTTTTCCATTTGCACCGAATCTTTTATGGCCGCCATCTTGGATTTTACAAAATGGCCGCCATAAGCAATGATTTTGTTAATATATCTCGACTTCTAAGTGACATAGAGCTTTTATTTCGACAGCTAAACTACCATTTTCAGGGTCAGAGAATCCAATGATCCTAGTTTCATGTGTGTTGTGACATTTCCTATAGCATTTCTTGCAAATGCTTATTAATCTTGTAGAGATTACGTAATATCAATGCATGAAATAAGATAATTTCGTATATATCACTAAATAAAGCTCAAAGTGGGAACATTTTTTGTGTAAATATTCTTTTTAGTGTCTTGAGCAAATATAAAACATAAAAATTGTGCCATCAGGAGAAATTTCTTGAGTATTTCATTGTTTTTTTTAATTTCTTATATATTTCTTTGTTTTTTCAACTTTAAGTTTTCATTGTTTTTTCGATGAAACTTGTCCGCGACATTGTTCAGAACAAGAAAACATGTAATTAATTGATTCTAATCACTAAAATCCCAAAATAATCATGCTTTTATAAAATTTGCCTGAAAGCACAGCTTGCATTGAAATTGTACACAAATTCATGTTTTTGAGCAATTTTTGGTCTGACATGCACAAACATATTTATGAGCAACTTCGGAACCGCGCGCCCGGGCATCGCAAATTTGGTGTCAAAAGATGCGGGAGACTTGAAAGAAAAAAGTCATGAAACGTCGCGGCCTTGTTAGGGTTAGGTTTGTCTTTGATTTGAATGCCATGAGACGTTGTAGGCAGGCAGCACTGAGCTGAATTTATGGTGATGTTAGGGCAACTTGTGATATAAGGGATATGTAGGAATCACTGCCTACAAGTTTTCTTCAGTGTATGTGACAGACCAAAGGGGGTGTGGTGTGACAAGAGTGATAATAAGATCAATGCTGATGGATCTTCTCAGAAAATAGGGCTTACATACACCTGCGTAGACTGTGTGTCTTATCGCTGTATTCTGTTAATTGGAAACTGCGTTTGCCAATGGTTTCGTACAAATCACCAGAATGTTCCATGGTCTGTATGTACCACCATTCTTCAAGGGTGCCTTGCGTTCTTCGCCACATAGATATCACAGACTTGTCAGAGGACACTGCTGATGAGAAAGGAACCACCTATGGCACGATTAATGGTATAACAGCCTAAACATGCTGAAGGCAGAGTTTACTTGAGAACCGGTTGCACCATCCTTACCGATTGGCATTGCCTAGAGTCTATCTACCACTACACACCATGTAGATATGCTGCACTTTGTCAAGTCAAGACCAAAACTTGCAAAGAGAGGAGACCACCATTCTTACCTGTAAAGGCTTATCAGAATGCTACCAGCTGAAAGAACTACAGATTAATTGTTGCAACTTCATGGAAGTAGAGGAAACATAAATCAATATTCCAGGCTGAGTGATTTAAACATGTCTGAAAGCAAGCCATTGACCCAGGCAGGGGCCACACCAATACTCCTAGAGGTGGCAAATGAGTGGTCAACCCTGCTGACTGTGATCATTCAAGCAAGTCAGCAGAGAAACCTGACTTTTGAACAGCAACCTACTGTCATTTCATTATTTTGACATTGTTCTTTATGACAGCGTGGTTCAAATGCTGGATGCCAGACCTAACCTGAAATGCCCAGTTGTCCCATGACTGGGAGAACTTCGTGTTGCCTTGGCGACTGTATGCGCTATTGGTGCCTCATGGCATTGATGATGCTGGGTTATGATACAATGTATATCTTAGCATAATTTTCTGTATCATAGAAGTTTATATTTCTAGGTCTGTAAAAATAAGGCAAATCGTGAAATGTACACATCATAGGGTGCTCGTCTATGAAATGTCGCTGGAAAAGTTCTTCAAGGAAATCCTATAACTGAAAGAGGTCTGTCTGAAGGCAACAGACCAAGTTGAAGCTGAAACGAAGCAAAACAAGCAAACACCAATCTATACTTGAGGCTTTGACCACTAATGATATTGTCACGGCTTTCAAAGAATGTGAGGAACAAAAACAAATATTAGAATGCAATGTTCAAGGAAATGATGAATTACCTACATAAAGTCGAAGCAATCCTATGTTTTGTCTCTGCAACTAGAAATGCTGATCAATCCAGTACCAGGTCAGAGATGACACAAAATATTCCAACAAGCAGATTCCTTTTACAAAGCAAGTCAAAGGCTGACCTGTTTGTTTGTTTGTTTTTTATTTCCGTCTTCATATAAAAATACACACATTACAAGTTGCATACACATTGCATATATACACACAGAAGAAACGGGGGATTGCCTGCTCAGTCATATTTTCAAAATATGTCTGTTCTTCCACAGGGTCCCTGACCAACAATCTTGCTTCCAGACTCTAGAGTACTATACACATAAACAGTGCATACCAGGAGCAACATAAGACTTATTTTCTAGGATAAGAATTATGTAAAGGTATAGACACACTGTTGATCTTCCATGCTGTCCTAGCATCACAGCGAAACTCATTAAATGCAGAGGTTTTCTTCTCTACAGACACAGAATGTCCTCATCCTCCTCCTCATCCTCCTCCTTCTTCTTCTTCTTCCCTTCGTCTTCTGATTAAGTGTGCCTCAATCAATCAACAGAAGATTCTTGCACACTGTTAGTGTTCTGAAAGTCATAGCAAATATAGTCACTGGTGTTTATTACTAGCAAACTTCGAGCTCATGTAACCTGTTGAAGAACACGTCCATATTCATGTCCTCTGGGTTAGGGATATAGAACCTTGGAGAGCAGGGCCAATCTTCTATGCGTTCACTTGTGTTGACAACACTGGAATATGTTAAGAATAGCAACCTGGCTGCAAGTTTATATGAGGGCAGAAGAGATGTAATCAGTTCTCTGTAGAAGCTTTTCACAGGGAATGACGGGACTGAAATTGGGTTGCTGGCTACAAGCTTTGTCTGTGCAGCTTACTAACTCAAATGCATCTACATCAGGACTATCTCGGAACTGTGATGGCATCTCTTCTGCAAGAATTGGGGAGAAATCGACAAGCAATCTCCCACCCTTGGAGCTCTGAGACATCATTATCCTAAGAGTCCATACCCAATCCAGAGTGAGAGGACCCATCAGCATTGCTGGTCCTCTGCAGTATGGCTATCAGCTTTTACCACTGGATTTCTTTTTGATATAAAAAAATGGTGTCCTCTAAGATTTAAACAATTTCTATCATGGAGAGCATGTTTTCTCCTCGGTGGAACATTTTCGTATGATTTGTACAATAATCAATGAACCGGAAGACATAATTCAAGTGAGTTTATGGTTGAATCTAGCTTACTTTTTGTTTCCCCTGGATGTCTTTGCTGGTGCGACATTGAGTGTCACAATAGTAAGAACAAGCAAGCGCAATTTATGCATGGACTGAAGGGTGGCGATAATGGAGATTATGATAATGTGGAGAAAGTTGTTGTTTTAAAGAATACACCAATATTTGACATTATAGGGGTATATTGGTTTGTAATGGACACTAACTACCAAAATGGACATGTAAGTCTGATTACTTGTAGAACAGTTAATAAAATAGAACATGTCAGTTTATGGTTGAATCTACAGCAAAGATTTTTAAACCATTCTGTTTCTGTGCCGAGGCAGCAGCGAGTGTCAAAATAATGAGGGTATTTAGACCAAAAATGAAACTGACGATGACAATGATTGAGATAAAATGGGAAGAAAGTTGGCTGCCGCAGAGATTAAACCAATTCTGTCAGGAGGACCATGCTTGTTCTTTGGTTAGACACAACTTATAAAACCCTATACAATTAATCACCTTGATTATCAATTTTATGCTGATTACTTTAGAAAAATGGTCAGTGTCAATTTGCAATAAAAAAGAAAAACAAAAGACAAAAACAAATATAAATTACATAAGAAAACCAAAAAATAATAAAATACATTAGAAATTAAATGACTTTTAGAAATTTGTTATGATGTACAATTGTTGAATATGCTACAACAGATTTACGAACCAAAAAGTAGACTCTCAATTATCTAATCAGACCTAAATATGATTTTTGGCTTAATTTGCATAATTAATTAATAATCAAAGACTAACAATTTATTGTTTAAAAAAATTTTATGACACATTCGTGTAGATTACTGGTGTCATGCATGCCCAATTTCTTCGCGATCATGCTACTGATGGCCAAGAATTGGGGGGGGGGGGGGGGGGCAGTTGTAGCACAGCCTAAAACGCCTGGACCGATTTGGGGTAGTGGAACATTTATATCTGATTACTTAATACATCTGTACAGACAATGAAATTGGAAATGTCAGTCTGGCAAGTTCAGAGTTGAATCTGATTCTTTTTTTCAATGTGGTTTCCTCTGCCATTCGAATTCTTCTTAGATGCCTAAGACATTATAAATCCATTTCTCTTATGATGATCATATTGGTCCCACAGCCATGGACACTATATAGCTTATTGCAATGTTTATGTCTGGTCACTTGTAAAACGATTGATAAAATTGAAAATGTCAGTTATGTGAGGTTATTGTTAAATTCAGCTTATCCATTTTGCTACCATTGGATTTCTCGGCCCTGAAAATGGTAGTTTTGCTGTCAAAATCAAATTTCTGGGTTATTTAGAAGCCGATTTATTGAAGAAAACATGTTTTACGGCGGCCATTTTGGAAAAATCCAAGATGGCTGCCAAATAGGTATCGGCGCAAATGGAAACATTGTTTTCCTGATTGCTTATGCAATAACCTTTCCAAAAATGTATAATTTTGATACTCTCCAAAAAAATCCGGCGAAATTACATAAGGAACCCGACTATAGTGAAGATGGCTAGTATGTCTCCAGATGGCGCCCTGTATCGTTTCATAACGCGGAGTACTAGTATACGTAGAGCTTCCTTGCAGCTCGCTTGACAATGTCGTCGACATGCAAATACTAACGAAGATTGCTTTGAATAGGAACACCAAGGAGCTTGACCTTGTTTATCATTTTCTTCCAATACATTGTCGTTCAGCTTAAGCTTGATGGGTGGGAGTGGTGTTTTGGTGAACGCGACAGGCATCACTTTACATTTCGAAGGGTTAAGTTTCATCTCCGCTTCGGCACACCACTTGCTGAGTTCCTTGAGTGTGTCCGGGACAACACTTGCAGAGTTGAATTTCTTATTCTCAGCAATGGTCACGTCATCTACGCATTTCCAATGCTCTTCTAAAGGTGTCTGCTGGAGTGGATCGTTGATCATTGCGAGGAATACATGTATAAAACATGATTCAGGCTTCAACATTTGTCTTGGTTAATGTTGGTTTCTTCATATATGACGAGCTTGCTTCCTAAAGGCACTAAATCCATTGATAATGATATGAAGAGTTTGTTTGCAAAAACCGATAAGTCCATACTTGCCAAATGGAGATATTTGCGATTGAAGGTCAAGAAAAATAAAGAGAATAATAAGAAAAATGTTTGCTTCTTTTGATCACAACTTCAAAAATGTTCCTTTATATGTAATAACAGATATATCATTTAAAAGGTATTATTTTGTACATTATGACAGACACCGTAATTAAAGATGTTCACACATGGACTTATCGGTTTTTGCAAACAAACTCTTCATATATTTAACGCTTTGGAGTTCTTCATATGTTAATTTTGCATTCTCGCCATTATCATATGATTATACTTATTTGCCACTTTTTATGCCTCCGCCACGAAGTGGTGCCGGAGGCATTATGTTTTCGGGTTGTCCGTCCGTCCGTCCTTCCGTCCGTCCGTTCTTCCGTCCGTCCGTCCGTCCTTCCGTCCGTCCGTCCGTCCTTCCGTCCGTCCGTAATGAATTTTGTGGACAAGGTAACTATCAAAACCTGTTGAGGTATCCTAATGAAACTTGGCATGTATGTGTATTAGGGGGTGAAGTTGTGCCTATCAACTTTTGGGTGCACATGCTCAAGGTCAAAGGTCAAAAGGTCAAGGTCAAATACTTAGAATTTCACTATTTCCACCATATCTATTGAATGCCTGAAGATATTTTCTTGAAACTTAGTGTATACATGTATTACCCGATTAAGATTCTCTGGTGAAAAGAAAGTTTGGGTCATGATGTCAAAGGTCAAAAGGTCAGGGTCAAATACATCAAATTTCACTATTTCCACCATATCTATTGAATGCCTGAAGATATTTTCTTGAAACTTAGTGTATGCATGTATTACCCAATTGAGATTCTCTGGTGAAAGTTTGGGTCATGAGGTCAAAGGTCAAAGGTCAAAAGGTCAGGGTCAAATACATAAAATTTCACTATTTCCACCATATCTATTGAATGCCTGAAGATATTTTCTTGAAACTTAGTGTATACAAGTATTACCCAATTAAGATTCTCTGGTGAAAGTTTGGGTCATGAGGGCAAAGGTCAAAGGTCAAAAGGTCAAGTAAGAATATTAAAACTTCTTTTTTTTCTCCATACCCTGGAAAATTGTTCAAGGTATCTTTATGGAATATAGTATATACATGTACTGACTGGAAGTGATTATCTAGAGAATGTAGAGTTCATGGGGTCAAAGGTCAGGGGTCAAAGGTCAAGTGCAACACTTCAAAATGTTACTATTTCCTTCATATTTATGCAATGCCAGCAGGGTTATTTTTTTTAACACTTGGTGTATGCATGTGTAACCTAATAGAAATTCTCTTGAAGTTTTTTTTTCTTCTTTTTTTGCCTCAAAGGTCAAAAGGTCAAAGATCAAGTGAAAGTGCTGAACTAACTTTTTCCTCCATATCTCGGAAGTGGCTCAAGTTATCTTGAAACTTAGTACATATTATGTATGTTCTACCTGAAAGTGATTATCTTATGAATTTTAGGGTCAAGGGCCAGATGAAAATGGTAACAATTTACTATTCAATTCAGAAATTGCACTTTTTCTCCACACCTGTACCTTGAAAATTACTCAATGCCTAAATGTATGAATGGGTCAAAGTCAAGTTAAAGTCCTTAAATCCCTAGATACATGCTCTCCTATTCATCCAATTAAGCCTAGGTCAAGGAAGGTGAACATTCAACACATTTGTGACAAACTTGTCATTTCAATATTTTGCCAATTTTGTGAAAATGTAATCACACATTGTCCACATGTACTATCTAGACCTATTGGGAAAATCATGCATTATGGCGGAGGCATACCAGTCGCCAGAGCGACATTTCTAGTTTATCAATACTTTGACTCATCTGCTCTGCAGATTCAAGATCTGCACTTGATTTTTACGAGCATTCAGGATGATTCCCAATATCAGTCCTCGATGGGAGATGACTTGGCCAAATGGGTATTTCATATGCCACGTCTTTCGAGCTTCAGTCTGACATGTCCCTACTTGCCTGATGGTTTCCTCTCAACAGCCGTCACCTCTGCATCATCATGCCAGGTATGTAATCTTTTGCTGTGCATTATGTAATGTGTCATTTGCTGTTGGAAGTGTGGTAGGCTTTAAACATGTAGACAACAACGGTAACTGAGGGAGCAACTTGTTAACTTAAACTTTAATAAGTCAACTTAATTTGTGGACGGCCTAACTTGATAATCATTTGAGGCATGCTAATGAAACTTTGCATGATGTGTGTATGAGTGGATGAAGATTTGCCTGTCAAATTTTGCTCAAGGTTAAAGGTCAATGTCAAGGTCTTAGAAATCAACTTTTCCCAGTATTTAAACAATGGCTGAATGTATTAATTTTTCTTAGTATTAAACTTTGTGTTTACATGTATTACCAGGGATCATGAGTTTAAAGGTGGAAAGTCAAGTGAAAATATATATTTTTTTTTCTCCATACTTCAGAAATGGTTCAAGGTATCCTCATAAAATTTAGTCCGTATACATATAGACCGATTCGGGTTCGTTGAGGGCAGCAGACAAGTTGCGGTTACACGGCGCAGCCATTAGGTCTCGCTGCGGTGTCCCCGCCTACCCCCCAGCCCCCCCCCCCCCCCCTTCTGCCCACCCCCAGGGCAGCAGACACAGCTGAGCAGACAGTACTGCACACGCGCGGGGATGCATTGCGACTGTCCGTGCGCGTGCATGGGGGGGGGGGGGGGGCAGACGTGAACACCGCAATAATGGCGCTGCCCATGCTGATAGAGGTCCATAATACACAAAACGCCTCTTAGAATCGTTCTAAATAATACTGTCTGTCAATGATTTTCTGGGGAATTTTGATGTCATGCAGTCAAATGTCAGGTATCGAGGATTAAAATGCTGAAACGTATTCCCAACAAGTTGATCTCTGAACCAATTTATCCATCCAATGAAATTGTAATATCAGTTCAATGTACTGACTGGCCCTCATTTGTACAAGTGTGTGTTTTTGTTTTTGTTTTTTTTTTATTTACGTAGGTCCCTCTTTTCCATTAACGCAATTATTTTGAATAATTATTAGCTTCATATAAAGTATGCATTTTTTGAAATAAATTGACCGTTTTGAATTTGTGTAAGAACAAAGATATGTTTTTTATAACATTTCATTTCATTGAAAAAAAAAATGAAACAGAAATGGGACCTAGGTCAAGGAAAGTAAACTCTCAAAACATTCGTGACAGTCTTGTCATGTCCTTTCATTTCATTTTCTTTTTTTGCCAGTCAATTACCGTCTCAAATTGCCAAGATGTTATTTAGACCTATTTGGAGAACCATGCGATATTGCGGAGGCATACCAGTCGCCAATGCGTCGTTTGTAGTTTTCTGTTTTTGTTTTTATTTCTTTTACAGATCAGCGAACTTTCTTTGACACCTTCCGAACCGTACCCCATCTTAGTCTCAGAGTCAGGAGCAGCAAACTTGGCTGAAATCCTTTGTCGTCTGCCCAATCTTACATGTGCCAAACTCAACATGTTTGAACTGCCAGAGACATTCTTCACGACAATTTCCTCACAGGCTTCTCGCTGTAAAGTAAGAATCAGTTATTTTAATCTGCTCTCTATTTGTTCAATGTGAGGGAGGGGAAGGGACGGGAGGGGAGTATATCACAACTGTCTTGGAGGTGATACTACAATTTATTGCAGAAAGTGAAGCCGTTGAGGGGGCAATGATGTTTTCAGATAATATTTTGTCTGGCGCAGTGATATCATTCATCACACAAGATAATTCAAAATAAAAACATCATAATTATTTGAAGCATTATCATTATAAATCACATTAATTTTTATCATTGCCCATTCGACAATAATTACGTTCAGATGACAAGCCCTAAACTAGAGGTTAACTTCGACGTGCGTCCACACTACGAGGTTAAATACCTGCCCCTTTGAGTGCGTTGATTTTTGTGTCCAGACAGCCGGCATGCCCGGGACTCGTGGTTAAAGCGATATCCATAAGATTTCTCGTGGCTCTTAACATCGAGCTAACCCCGAGGTTAGCTAACTACGAGTACGTCTTCACATTCCCTAACTACAAGGTTAACATCGAGGTTTCCTATCCTCGAGGTTAAGGTCTTTTGTCTGAACGTAACTAATGTAGCCGTACTTTGAATCAGGTCTTTTGACAAGAAAACTGTTGAAATGATAAATGATATTTTCTGCAGTGGAGGTGGTTGCGCCATTCCTTATTAACAAGGAAACCCAACCAATATGATACAAGCTATGTTGCTATGAATCCATTTCTTTCAGAGAAATAAGAATCGGTTAATAGTGATAACGATGTGTCCTTTTGATTATCTTCATCATGTTACAGGTGGGGTGCATCACCATACATGGCCAGCCATTAAGATATTTCCTGAGTGATAATCGAGGAGTCATACAGGTATATATTTTGTTAATAGCTTTTTCCTTTTTCTCATTCTGTTGGTCTCTCAATTATGAGATTATCAATAATCATATGTGATATTCATGAAGTGTAGTTATTGATGGCCTAGCATTGCCTTAGTGGGACATCTGGATGGAAGCAGAAAAAAAGTCACAAGAAGAACATCGAAGAGATTTACTATGGGAAATTCTTTCAAGAGTTTGACGTCTTATCTTAATCCAGTTCAATCTTATTCAGCAGTACGTAATAGTGAACAGTGAGGAGAAACAAGAGGGAGGTAGAATTGATCTGCTGCGAAGAATGTAGAATCAAGTTAAAGGACATCAGCACTGTGCTTTACACTTTGATCTTATACGATAGGGTCTTTAAGTAGTATCACATATTGATACGTACATGTATTTAATTCCGAGGTAATGTCGGTAATTTTAGCGACAAAAAAAACAACAACATCGACAAACTAACCAAACCAAAACAAAGCAATCATAAACCAACTAAACTTAAAGAAATATTTCCAATTCCAACATAATAAGCAATTTGATATGAAGTGAAAGATAAAAAAAAATGCACATTAGGGGTTTGGGTGTGATAAATGTCTCAAAAGTAGACCTAATGCTTGATGATTTGTTTTTAACCACTCATCTCTGTTTTCGGGTAAGACGTAGGCATGGTAGGCTATCGGGAAGCATTGATATCAACGCGCCTTACATGTCGTCGCGCAAACAATTCACCCTTCGCGAGCTTGCGGCGTACGTTGCTGCCTGGACATGGTGAAGATGAAGTTAGTCATCTAATGTCTGAGGTGCTGTCAGATTCCCACAAACGAGGATAGTAACTTTAATTTTAGAATTTGTAGGCAGCATAATTACGTCGTCAAGGATCAATTGTTTCGAGCGACAATTATGCAACGTCGCATATTCGCGTAAAATGCAGTGCGTAAGTGCTCTGGCGATAAACTTGTTCGGATGTCGCCGCAATACTTTCTATTGAATGAACACCAATGACAAGGATGAAGGCCCGCTTACACCGAGCACGGTGCGGGCAACGGGCCTGGTTTTTGCAATGGTGTGCCAAAAAGGAACCATGTCTGGTTCTGTTACATTATCACTTCCCCACTAATAATTTTGTTACAGCATTGATATACTACTGTTTGTTTTGTTGTTCATGATTTGGTCATAGGCATGTTGCGAAATTCTTTCATTTTTTTTTTTGCTTTGTTTTGTTTGGTTTGTTTTTTGGGGACCATATTAGGAAAAAAAGAACAAAAAACAAAAAACAAAAAAACAAAAAAAAAACAAAAAACAAAAACAAAACAAAAAACGGCCCGTTGCTCGTACCGCCGGTGCTCGGTGTGGACGCGCCCTAAGGGTTCGCTAACCACGCGTTGTATACATGTATGTAATGGCCCAGACTAAAACCGTATGTCACTGATTACAATTTTCTTCAATGAACCTAAATATGTCCTTTGGATTGATCGTCTTTTTCCCCAGACCAAGGTTCTGGGCAAGAAAACTTCCAAGCTCCGGACGAATCTGAAACAACTAAGGAAGCATGATACTATTAGTTACTATTAATAACTATTATATTACTCTTCGACGAGTTGGTTTCTTGAGAGGACCAGGACAAGAAAGGACACGTGCAAGAGGAAGAAGGGAACAAGCAAGATAAAGAAATCAATGCAGGAGAGGGGAACAAACCAAGGCTAAACATCATAAAAAGAGGGGACTCAATGTTCTTTGGAATCATCTTCTTACTTATTGTCTTTCTAATATGTCCTCTTTTGTCCTATGCGGTATTACTATTAAAAGGCTTCGTCTTTCAGCCAGGACCTGGCAGCAGGGGTGAGGTTGCAGAGGGCAATCCATCCACCTTCCAGGCAATGAAGCGTGCCATCTTCCACCAAGTGGTCTGCCGTGATCTGTCCATGGAGCTACTATTGGAGTAGCTCCATGGTCTGTCTTTGGAGAATGATAAACCAAGACCAAATGAGGGAGGGGGGGGGGGGGAGGGTGGTCCCGAAGAAGAAAGACATTGAACCAAGAGTCAGGAACAAAGCGAGGAAGGACATTAGTGTCTATGCTATGGGATTGCATGAAAACAAAATCTAATAAGGAACCTACGCACTTAACAACCCCACATCAGTTTTGTTTTGTTTTTTGTTTTTTTTTATAGAGAGAGAGCCTCAGTGAGTTGAAACATTAACAACAGAAATGTGAGAGCTCTATACTAATTCAACGGAGACGTACTCCTATGTACTGCTGAAAGTTGAAAAACACGCAAAGACTACGAGCTGGAGACACTGCTGACACGTGATAGCACCTTGTTAAGATGTCATCATGGCTGAATGACAAACCTTGTTGGCCAGTCTTGAAGAAACATCTATTTCATGCGTTTTCTCCACTTGTCTTAATTGTTTTTCTCTTCATTATAATTGTGTTTGTACAATTTGCATTTGAGTCGAAAATAATGATTAACGGACTTCTCATCGCAGGATACAGTTAGCAAGAGTACAAGTATAATATACTGAAAAAAATAACAATACACACTCTCTGAGTGAGTAGCATGTATAGCGAGCAGTTTATTTGTTTTATTCTTTCAGCTCATACAGGAAAAATTGTATTATGCTCTCTATACATGTCATTAACTATATATGTATCATGTGTTCAATTTTTAGTGTAGTTCACAGTGAAATAATAATTGTATGAATAGGAATGGATATCACTTTAATTGTGCATGAGAACGTCTTTAATATACTTCTACTGTACGTAGTCTCTTATGAACTATCTATGTAATTGCTCTTACATTGGTTGATGTACAGAATATTTTGATTTTTATACGTTGAATAGTAATAATGAGATGATAATACCCTATGTGGGCCCAGGCACAACAAGATTTGTCATGCTGACACACACATACACACACACACATACACACACACACCCACACATATATATATATACACATACACACATAAATGACAACGTTCTTAACTATTGCATTGTGAAGAATAGTAACTTGTTTGTATGACGACCATTATGAATTTACTAAGATTCCCATTGCTTTCCCCGAATACATTACACAAGTAGATCAACATGTATAATGTATATACTCACTCCGTCGTAAAACCTATATGTGACAATGCACCTCAAAACAAACAAAAAGTCGCCAGACATGATTTTTTAGTTAAGACTATATTCTGAAAGAGCAGACTTTAAGCTTTAAAATGATATATAACTCAACTCAAATGGACTCTCCTAACCTATCTAAATATTGGAAAGAAAGCACAAACTCAGGAAAAGCGTGAACTGAGAAAAGAGGCTCTGAAGTACAATGTCTATTCAAGCGCTTAATCTTTACCAAACCGTGCTGGCTGTGTGATGAATGGGACAAAAAAACAGGAAGTAAACCACCAGAGTAACTACAATGAAGGGATTATCAGATTAAACTGAAATTAAGCATGCCTCATTAACTCATTCTGTCCATAATCAATGCCAATTTTCAAAGCAGTAGCCCTATCCTTTCAAAAGTTATCAGAGTTGTAAGTGAAGAGTGTGGACAAGGTTTTTTTCAGAAATGAAAAAGGGATTCTAAAGACACACCTAATCACACTATTCTACCAAAAATGTTTGAGATAAAACTGCTAAAAAACACACCTTCCTGCCCGTTGTATGGTACCAAAATTTACCATAATGTAAAAGAAGACCTGCTCTTTCAGAAAATATGAAAAAGTCAAGCTCAGGTAGGTTGACCCATTTCACTTATTTTCAGTCCTCACGCAAAATCAGTATGTGCGACTTTATGTTCGTTTTGAGGTGCACGGTCACATATATTAACTCTAAGAATTTCTTTTACGAAATATGTGATTGCGATGCCTATATTAATCCAAAGTTGTAGGAAAGTTTGTACAAAATTATTTCATATTGACTCTTGATGATTTTTTTTTTTTTTTACAGTTGTATTGTAACTTCAACTGAAAAGAGAAATTCGAATTACTCTTGAAGAGAGTAATTTTGTGTTAATAAAAGGAAATAGAAAAATAAAACTTGTAATACTCGCCGGAGACGTTGAAGAACGAGGGCATAACACCACTTTGCTGTATTATATTGCACATAGGAGCTTCAGCACAATATCATTCTGGCACGTAGAACCGGGAATGTGTCTAATTGTTTACACTCTAGTCATACCTGACAAAAGTCCTCAAATGACATATTGACGGTTTCAGGCAGTTTGAAATAGAACTGCATAATCATGAAAAAAATATGATAACACTATTGCTGCTTTAGACCGTCTTTCGATGTGTAAGGCTATAGTGTGTTCAAAAGGTGTACATTGTTCTGGTGAGACAATTTCGCATTACAATGTGACAGGTTTACTTCACATCTCGTGGATACCGCATTTATACGGTGAGATTACCGCCCTCTGTAGATTATAATTCATGTCGTAATGACTTTTGAACATCTGATCTATTCCGCGTTAACTTACACTAATGATACAGTTGAGTGGACACCCTTTCTGTTCTTGAAGGCCACATGGATGCCTTCCATTTTGTTGTGGTACCGGTCTAGCTTCGGGGTTGGGCTCATTGGGCTCAGTAACACTCCTATAGGACTGCAAACTCAATTCAAATCTAATCAATCCGATCAAGTCAACACGACCGTTGTTGATTAGTCTTGTAGGAACAACTCTGTTTCATGTGCTTTCTCCACCTGTGTTGTTCTTCCCTCTTTTTGATGTTTTGTTTTAAAATACTTTGTATTTGAGTAAAAAAAAAATTGATTTATGGGCTTCAGGATACAGATAACAAGAATACAAGTACAGTTGTATACTGAAAAATAACAATATGCACACTATGAGTGAGTAGGGAGTATAGCAAGCTATTTCTTTGTTTTATTATTTCAGCTCCTATATCATAGGAAAGATTGGTATCATGAATTATAAATATGTCGTTAACTACATGTATGTTGATTTGGATTGTTTGTGTAGTTTATGTAAATAGTGTCAGTGATAATCATAATTGTATGAATAGGAATGCATATCGCTTTGATTATGTATGAAGGCATCTGTAATATACTTCTCATGTACATGTGGGACTCATGTCTCATAGTCTTTTAGAACGTATTTCTGTGATTGCTCTTACTTTGATTTATGTACATAATATATTGAATTTCATATGTTGAATTATAGTAATGACATGATTATGCCTTGTATAGACCACATGGACGACCAGGGGCCTGTTGCATGAAACTCCAACCGGATTTTTTTTTTTTTTTTTTCCGGTTGAAATCACAAAATTCCGGTTGGAAGCTCCCAACCAGAGTTTTTATGCAACGGATTGTACATTCTTATGTTAGCAACCTTAAGAAATTCTGGTCGGGCAAGTCCCAACCTGAATTTTTTTGAGGTTGCTAAAAACGTTTTATGCAACGGGACCCAGATTTGTTATGCTGTCAGGGGTGGAGAACTGCAATCCATCCGTTGTTGTTGTTTTTTTAATATTTATTTATTTCAAAAATTAAGTTTTATGCTTCTACACGACACAGATATAGACAGACAGAAAAACAGATCCAGACACACCCAACCACACACACACACAAGCACACACACACACACACACACACATAACGTTCTTAATTATTACATTGTGAAGAATAACAACTTGTTTGGATGAAGACCAATATGCACTGCACTTAATACGAAAAACATTGCTGTCCCTGAATACAGTACGTACGCACGTATCCTGCACTCACTCCATCCTAAAACTTTTTTGTAGATTAACTCTAATAAATGTCTTTTACGAAATATGTAATTGCGATGCCAATATTACTCCAAAGTTGTAGGAAAATTATTACGGACTCAATTCATTATTGACTCTGGATTCTTTGTTGTTGATGTTGTTGTTGATGGTGTTGTACAGTATTGTAACTTCAACTGAAAACAGATATTTGAATTATTGTTGAAGAAATGAATTTTGTGTTAAAAATGAACGAAAAAAAAATGTAATACTCGCTGGAGACCTTAAAGAACGAGGGCAGAACACAACGATTATACATCACATTTCACATACAATTGTAGGATCTTAGGAACAGCATTTGTTTGGCACATGGGACCGGGAATATATTTCATTGTCTACGATCTAGGCATACCTGACTAAAGTCCTCCAGTGACACCCGGACATATTGTATTCATATAATAATAATAATGAAAAAATCGAACAAATAATTATATTTAGTGTGGTATGATTGATTTCGTTGCAAGACATATTGACGGTTTCAGGCAGTTTGTAATAGAGCTGCATGTGCATGAAAAAAGAATATGATAACATTATTGCTGCTTCAGACTGTGTTTCGATATGAAGGGCTACCGTGTGTTCAGAAGGTGAACATTGTTGTGGTGAGACAAATTTGCTGTAAATGTGACAGTTTTACCTCACAGCTCTTAGATACCGCATTAGTACGGTGGCATTGTCGCCTTTTGTATATTATACTTCATGTTGTAATGATTTTTGCTATGCCGCGTAATGACACAGTTAAGTAAACATCCTTTTTTTTTTTGAAGGTAACAAGGATAACCTCAATGTTGATGATTTCTGGTCCAGCTTCGGGGTTGGGCTCTCTTCTTTCAGAGTGATTTAACACTCCCATAGGAGAGCAAATTCAATTCGAATCTATTCAATCCGATCGAGCCATCATGATCTGCTCGAAATTGCTCACCACTAAAGCCTATAGAATGTATGAAATAATGTATATTTGAACCTGATGCAATTTACTAAGTGGAAGAGGAGGATTCCATCTCCACTAGTAAGATCCAACTGACTTTCAATAATAACTCGTTGCTCGCCTTGTCATCCTTCAGCAATAATTTAGCGACTGTTTGCATGATTTAATTTCTATGAATAGAATCGCAGTCTTATCATTTCCTGAGCTATTTTCCTTCATTTATGTACGATACCTGATGTTGCATGCTGTCGTGGCTTACTAGTAGTATAGTGGTTTCTAAGCCTACTCAGCTTTCGAGGTTCAAACGATAGATATACACAATTTTACTTGTGTAGGGAGGGCAAGTATTGTGAAAAGTCGAGTAACTTTATGTATAACATATTGTTATACATATGTATATATGAAAAAAAGAGCATACCGTAATATTGTCATCTTTGTTGGCACTGGTGTGTTTTTTTTTTTTGTGTGTGTGCAATTTTTAATGACTTTTTACCTTTCACCTTGTCGTCGATCGTAATTAACACTAGCATTCGATCATGACTTATATTTAAAGTTGATATACCTTTGGTGCACTGCAAAAGGATCGGTGCTACATTAAAAGCGATGGGTGTTAAATTTAACAAACGATCAAGTGTCAATAGAGGTGGACCACTGCGGCAGGTGAAGAAAGTACGTTTTGATGGTGTTGAAAAACTTTTAAAAGTGTTTAAAAGTTTTTACGTGGCACTAGCTACTGGTGTTAGCTTGACACTGTAGAGCTGGTGATATTTTTGACACTGCGATGGTGTTTATTCAACAATGGCCACATGTATATGGTGATGTTCTAATACCTCTGGTGTTGATGGTGAAAGTATAACATCAGCCAAGTGTCGATTAAAACCACTCCAACTGGTGCTACTGTGGTGGCAAATTTGTTCACATTCTTCTTTTTTTTTTAAATCGAGTACTTTATCGGAAAGTTCTTGTTCGCCATGTTGATGTACAAAATCAACAAAAAGAACAGTAACTAAGTACGTATCTACAACAAAAAATAACGATAATGTATATAATGGAGTGACACCAGGTTGTGTTAACCCGTTCAATACTGAATTCTGAAATCCCCATAGACCTAGTACACAGGCCACCAGGTTCCCGTATGGAACGGGTTAATTTAAACACCACATGCGAGCCGAGAATTTAACACAAGTTCGATGTCTAATTTTTAACACCCGACTTTTTGTTGTGTGTGAATTTGGAGTTCATAGCTCAACGCTGTGGCAGGCTATTGAGAGTACACAACAGTATTATGAGTACAGTGCTTACGAGGGAAAGGTCGCTAACCTTTTGACTTTTATCCTTAGCGGACTTCAACAATAGTGAACATTACTATTATGACCTGGTGTGCATTCGGAGGTACTGCTCAAAGGTATGAAAATTCATCGGGAGTACAACAAATTTTTTGACGACAACGAAAACGACGATGGGATTATCAGGGTCTCACTTCCGCTACTCTGAGGCGAGAAAATGAACATTTGTGCTACTGTTTTTCAATGTACCAGATGATAAGAGTTTAGGTTGGACGATAGCCTGCGCTTGTTTCTATTTATGTGTTGCTGGTCACAAGATAACACTTCAGCAAATATACAAAAGCTCTGATATTTTATGAATAAGTAATGCTATAAGTTTAGGTGAATAACTGTTGGCAAGACTACAGTATAAATCACTCTAGTTCTCACTCTGTCATTTCACACATAAATGAATACAAGGCTAAGACCTCTGCTTATGTTGTATCCTACACAGGCCCGTAGCCAGGATTTTTCAAGGGGGGGTGCGGTCACTAAAAAAACGGACCTTCGGTACCAATACCAATGATCACACACACACACACACACACACGCACACACACACACACACACACACAATTATATATATATATATATATATTCTTTGGACGACCGAACTACAAAAGTTGTATAAGAATTTGCGCGCGAAGCGCGCCGCAAATTGTGAATTTTGACTGTTTTAATGACGTTTTAAAGTCTCGAGGAAATTTGTATTTTTGTCTGTTGCATGCAATCGCGTTACGGTATTTCATCTAGGAAATAGTAAAAACTCATTTTGCCAGGAAGTTGCAAAGTTTAATTGTGTTCGAGACTCTGCGCGCGTAGCGCGCCGCAAAATTGAGAATAGTGATATTCCTGGTGTTGTTTTAACTTTTATTTTTTCTATTGTATACCCGCGTTAGCAGGCCTGAAGCCAGGATTTTTAAAGGAAGGGGGGATTGCGTTAATTAACAAAACGGTCCTTTGATACTGTCCCGTGAGGGGTAGCGACAATTAAAAGGTGGACACCGTGCTCATACATGGACTTTCAAAATGGCCCCTAAACGAGTAATGATCATATGATTTTTTTCGGGCCTTAAAAACAAGTATTCCTTAAATGTTTCCTGCACCCTAAAGAAGTATATATTTCATCATGATTGAACAATATACCATTTTCCCAAATTTCGGCCTTTTTGATACCCTTTGCTTATATACGCTCGTACATCACACTTTCCATCTAATCCGTAAGAAAAAACGACCCCTATT
The DNA here is from genome assembly GCF_964275005.1 of Diadema setosum. Lineage (NCBI taxonomy): Eukaryota > Metazoa > Echinodermata > Echinoidea > Diadematoida > Diadematidae > Diadema > Diadema setosum. The sequence continues at coordinate 1,385,747 of NC_092696.1, forward strand.
ACGCGTTTTCTTTCGCGAGTATGGTCACGGTGTCCACCTTTCAGTTGGAGTTTTCCATCCCATTGGATGCTGTTTGGAAGATGAAACATTCACTTTACTATACAGTATATCAGCCGTTGGTATGCGAGTTTGTCAAAAACGAAAATAACTAAGAAAATTTTTAAAACAAAATGAATTGTAAATGTGAACCATTTATATTTTGCCTCCTTGTGGTAGGATATTTCCAGCATTTCCAAACTTTCAAATAATCATTTTAGATTTAATAATATTAAAGGTAGTAGATCCGATTCGCAAACATCTCCAATATCAGTCAAATGTCATATTAACCATCATGCTAAGAAGGTTTTCTTTGTGAAATTTGGAAGTCAGTGAAATTCAAAAATCAAACATCCGTTAGCCATTGGAAGAAGTTGAGTGCAAATTCAGACCTCAGGCTTAGTGCTCAGATGTTTTCCTATTTGATTTGATCTGTCTTACTGTGCACACTAAGATACATACTGGAATGTTTATTTCTTATTTATTAAATTATAGTAGCATATTTGGTTACTAGCTGTCTCTAGGCATTTTCGAATTTGGGCTGCAAAGAGATTCACTACCTTTAAGTTAGAAGAGAGATAAGTAAATAATGATAAAATAAACAAACAAAAAGGAATGAGTTTCTTTTGTAATACTATCTGACAAACTTTTTACTTTACCATTTTACTTCATAGCTCAGCACTTTCCATTCTCTCTCATACCCTCTTACCCATTACATTTAAATGAAATACAACTAAAATGAGTTTGCGTGCCTGCATAATACTCTTTGGAAATTATAAGTGAAAATGTTCTTAGGTTTTGGCTCACTTTAAAATGAGAACCAATAGAACTGTCACAACATGAGAAAATGTATAAGTAATAATCAACACTACATTTCCGAATTTGGCCTGCAAAGAAATCCGCTACCTGTAAGTTAGAAAAGAGATTAGTAAATAATGATAAAATAAACAACAAAAAAGAATGAGTTTCTACCGCCGTATCCAGAACAGAGCCTGAAACGGTGCAGGCTCAAGAAATCGTTTGTACTATAATACGTCTTGAAGTACTGTGTGATACTGTTGACTCAGACTTCTACAAAGCTGTAAGTGAGAATTGTAATCCAATCCGACTCATTACCTGAGATATTTATGAAAATATATAAATAAAGAATGTAAATTAAATAACGATGCGTCACAATGCAGTCTAACGCTCTCACAATGCTATCATACATAGGGTTTTTCACTGACTGTTTTTACTCCGGAGCTCTTGCAATATTCAGGCTTTTGTAATACTATCTGACAAACTTTTTACTTTACCATTTTACTTCATAGCTCAGCACTTTCCATTCTCTCTCATACCCTCTTACCCATTACATTTAAATGAAATACAACTAAAATGAGTTTGCGTGCCTGCATAATACTCTTTGGAAATTATAAGTGAGAATGTTCTTAGGTTTTGGCTCACTTTAAAATGAGAACCAATGGAACTGTCACACTGCTGACAACGGCAGACAGTGAAGGTCAACGGCTCAAATTTTCGTTGGTAGTCTCGTCACGTGATAGTTCTGTATGGATTGTACACGTTCCCTATGACAGCAATTGTGAATGGGTAGTCTAGCTTTACTGCAAATTTGCGTCTGAACTGCTCAACCAATGGACAAGATTCTTATGTCACAAAAAATGGGCAGAACCTCTACTTTCTGAAACCGTGCGCCCCAAGTTTGTGCGATCTTCCGTTCTCGAGATATCCCGTCTGGAAGAATTGCAAGACGGCAAAATATGCTCAAATTCGTCAAATTTGGACTGTTCGCCATAGACAATTCTACTCATAAGGTACTTTTCTGATCTAATTTTCGTCACTGCTACAAATGTTACAATGAAGATATATACACATAAATAATCCCTAAAGTATCCACTTTCAGAATCCGGGCGCCCCAAGTTTGCTTCTTAAACAGTTTAAAAGTTATGGCAGATTTTGTGGAAAAATGCGTCGATTTTTGACCCGTTTTACGTGTTGTAGCGTTCGCGCGGAAGCGCGGCTTCGCAGATGACCGAAAGTTTTCAATATGTAATAGCTCGCACAAATTGATACATAACATTTGTGTTTGTGTCCATGGGGACGATCCGATGGTTCATACAACAAAAGGGTTTCGTACAATTATTTTTAACATTGTTAAACGTACTCTTCCACATTTACGTAGCATATAATGTGTCTTTATATTTATTTGGATTGTTATCTTGAGACTTGCTAAAAACCGTTATTATGAAAAAGTGGACCTTTCAGAATTTGGGGGGGGGGGTGCGTACGCACCCGACGCACCCCCCCCCCCCCCCCCCTCCCCCCTGGCTACGGGCCTGCTACATGTCTGCTTCCGGTAAGAAACACGAGCTTTGTCACATATTAGTTTTAACTCCGTATACAGAGACTCCAACCCCAAGCACCTTCTGATCTGGAGATTCTCCCGCCCGAAACCCCTAGCAAACGGGAGACTCCAAGTTGATGTGTGCGAAGCGCGAAGTTTCTAGGGTTCTAGATGTTCTCTGGTGCTATCTAAGGCTTATTTTTTCAACATACGATAGCAATAAGTAAGAAATCCTTTCCACCGGGAGACACAGAGCCAGGGCGGGAGAAATCAAATCTCAAACGGGAGAACGGGAGATTTTGCAAAAATGGGCTTTCGGCGGGAGATCTCCCGTTGAAAACGGGAGAGTTGGAGTCTCTGCGTATATAAGGTTTCAGATACTACCCTTACTTCCTCTGTCCATTCAAGTTCCTTGAATATTGCAATTTCAGAGAAAATGTTGAATGTGTATAACATGTTCTGATAATAAAATACGTTTTCTGATACCCAGCACATTGCTGCCGGAGTTTTGTCGTATTTGTGCTAATTTGCTGTAGTGTACAAATTCCGAATTTATTCTGCAAAAGGCTCCCAGGTCAGTGACCTCACAAAATACAACAAAACTTCGTTTAATAGGTTCTTTCCACCTGAAATAGTACTGTGGTTTTTTTTTTTTTTTTCGTTCAAATCTTTTTATGTCTTGTTATATTGCTATTTCAAATGTGGCTTGCATCACAAACCAGCACTCTGAGTCGACAAAAATGATTAAAAGAGCAAACTTCATGCTTTAGAATGATGATGTATAACTCAATTTAAGCGAAGTCTCCTAACCTGTCTATGTATTAGAAAGAAAGCACATACTCTGGAAAAGTGTGTACACTAACGAAAGAGGCTCTGAGGCATGTGGTCTATTCAAGCGCTTAATCTTAATATAGGCAGTGTCCTGTACAATGAATGGGACCAAAACGAAACAAAACAAAACAAAACAGGACTTGAAACTTGATAGCAACACCAGTGCAGTGATTATCAGATTAAGCTGAAATTCAGCATGCTCTATTTATCCATTCTATCCATGATTAATACCAAAGATCCAAGCAGTAGCACAAATTCCAAGTTATGTGAGTTAAATTGAAGAGTAGGTACAGGGTTAAAAAAAAAAATAAAAAGGGAATTCTAGGGCGCATAGAATCATGCTAATTAAAACGAAAATGTTCTAGAGAAGAAAATAAAAAACAATGCAAAAACCCCATGATTTCCAGATCACTTAATGAACCCAAACTATTAGGATAATGTAGAAGAAGAATTACTCTTTCAGACAATATGAAAAACTCAATACTGACAAGTTTCACCCATTTCACCTTTTTTGAGTCTTTACACAAAATCCGTGGTTAACAAAGCTTTGTTGGTTTTGTGATGCGCGGTCAAAAATGATACAACGTGTAGAGGGACTGAATTGACCTTATTATGACAAAAGGGATTTTTTTTTTTTTTACGGTTCTTTGTAACGAGTTTCCACGGCATGTTCATTCAGTGTAAACTTCATTTTGCATTTACAGCAACTGTGCGTATGTTTGTGTGTGCATGTGTGTGTCAGCATGTGTGTTTGTGTGTGTGCATGTGTGTGTTGTGGGCAAGAATTTTATCATTATGTGGAGGAAAGGGAGGGGGTGCATGATAGGTATCACCGAATGTCAGTAACAAATCTGGTTTAATCTCAAAATGAATATTTTTTTTTTTTTTTTGTCCGATCTAAGAAGAGATCCTTAGTAAGCTCGCATTACTACGGTTTTCTATGATTACGGTTGTGTGTAACAGGAAGGAAGACATTGAACATTAATTTCATCTTTCATTTTTCATTTCATTTTATTTATTTCCACAACTTGCACAATTGGTAAAAAAAAAAGAATGAACAATACAGGACAACATGTCAATCATAATATGCAATACAGGATGTGGAGGAAGAAGCAAAGGTCATTGGCCTGTCAAGGCTTCTCTCTAGTAAAAAGTAACAATTGTGACACAATACTATAAAAGAACAAAACAAAACAAATCAAAACAAGACAAAACGAAGCTACTTCATATATTAGCATAAAGGGGATTATTGCAGGAATGCATTATTGCACGTATATGATTTTACAATAGATTCTTTATATTTTCTCTTAAATGCAGACATTGAGACACACTGCTTAATTTCAGTTGGGAGACTGTTCTCACGAGTTACACGCAGAATGATCGTTGAGGGAGCTATATAAAGATTCGAACGAGCCGTTAGTATTTATCGACGTTGTACAGCGTCGATAATTCCGAAACCATTATTGCATGATTACTAAGACATGAGAGCACTTTGAGGCGAGTAAGTCTCACAGTGTTAGTTATATGAAATGTACTTTGACCTGAAACACAAACTAAGACAAGGCAATCTCAGGGAAACTTTACAAAGGTACCAAAACTCCATATTATCTTTAATGTGGACAATGGACAATGCCCATTGTGCTCTCAAAGAAACACAAAATATGTTACTCAATAACTCATGTTTCGTGTAACTCGAAAGAGATGTAACATGCATCTATGAATAATAAAAAAAGACTCGGTATACGTTTATGCAGGAGGGCGCCACCTCGTATAGTGTTATTCGACCGTGCATGGACACTTTGCAACAAGGATGATAGTGTACTGACCGAGCTGCGTATTTATGATTGACGATAATACAATAAAGGGCTTTTTACACTTGTGTTTCTTAACCCCGGACTTTCTCTGACCCAGGACTATCGTTAGTCCCGTACCAATTTTTTCAGCTTTTTACACTCGCCAATTAGTCCCGTACTATCTCTTGTCCGGGGCTAAGGAGAAAACTGACCTTTTTACACTCGTCTTTCTTAGCCCCGGACTTTCCAAACCACATGAATATTCATAATTACGCTGTGTACTGTACACGTACACGCACGCACCGGCAGCACTTGATTACCTCGTTTCTGATTGGTCAGTGAGGGTCGCACTTCGTCTCCGTCGCTTAGCCCAGGATTATTTTTTCGTTCTGTTTACACTCACTTGCTTGGCACCGCAATTGCGGTGCTAGCACCGCAATTGCGGTGCTAACCCCTGCTATTTTGCAGGGCCAGATAGTACCGTACTATCGGTGGGGCTAGCCCACTTTGGCAAAAACGAGTGTAAACAGAAAGTGGGCTAAGGATAGTCCCGTACTATCGGTGGGGCTAAGGCCCCCCCTTAGCCCCACCGATAGTCCGGGGCTAAGCAAAAATTTACAAGTGTAAAAAGCCCTTAAAAACATTATATTCAAGTTTCGTAAACTATGCTGTTATACCTGATATGGCATGGCAAATAATCAAATTGATTACACTAACACGGAGAAATCTTTCGATGACATAACAACATGCATTCGGCTGATTTTATTCACTTCATTCCCTGTTTCTATAACATTTCCACGCGCCGCTGGGACTGGAATTATCATTACATGAAAGCACGAAACTATGCAGAATCCGTATTTTAATCATAATTCTGTAATATTATTGTGATTTCTGTCACAATCGCCCATCGACTGTTCCCTCTTTTGAACGTTAATCTCACTGAAGTTCCCGAATAACTACTATTTCATTCCTTCGTGCATGTTCTGTGATCACGTGACCATTGACAGTACACACGGGGATCTGTACACAAGATTAGACATAAAAAAGGCAATAATGTGCACGCTGCTGGAACTGATTCAATACTGACGTATTATATTCAAAATCTTTGTTGAGTTCAAAGTCCATACTGTGCAAAATACATCTATGTATAGCTGTTGCACTGATGGAAACGCCATGACATTGATTTCGTGCATTGTAATTTCACACAGTTTTTGCTGGGACACTTCTACACTGTTGATATGAAAAACATGAGACAGGGCGCATTGCCTACCTGTAGACATTACATTCAGCTGCAAACCTGTTTTCGTGATTGTTGTGGTCCATGTGCAATTTTCATTTTCCTGATGTAATTTCGGCAAAGGAATAATCCAAGACAATCAATGCCATGGTGAAGTAATCATGATAGCCCACTTCATGAGACTTGATGACATTCACTTTTTTTTTCTAGTTCGTCATACTTAATTCTTTTTCTCAGAGTCGCCGAAAAAAAAAAAAAAACTTATCTAATTCATTTGCAATGGTGAAATGAAAATAATACAATTTTACTGAGTAATGATTATCTACCATAAGAGAGCTTTACTTCCGTTGCCTTTTTATAACATGACTGTAGGGTCGATGATTAAATGAAATCTAAATTCTAAGTTGTTATATTCACAACATGTTATCAGTGCTTATCAGTTATCTGTTCTATCGGCTGCAGTAGCTGCAGTGGCCGTAAGACCATTATCAAAATACTCTTAATAAGAAGAAAGAGAAAACTACGCCCTGATTGATTCAATAATTCATCTTCACATTCCCCTTGCATAGATATTATGCAAAACAAATAGCAAAAATAATGATTGTTGGAAAGTATGCATTGCTCACCACGTTCATCGCTCCATAATTCCATATTATTATAATTCGGTTCTCTTGCCTATTTTGCCCCTCCTCCTACAGTGCTTCGTATATTAATTGGCGACAGGTTTGCCCTTTGACAGTGATTAATTAAACCAAAAACGTTATTGTACACCATTCTCTTTTGTTTCCTTTTTTGATGCCTATCTTCGGTTTTTCTTTCCTGTTTCATACCGTCCTCGTTTTTGTTTTTGTCCTGGTTGTGTAATCTTTTCTCTCTGTCTATTTTGTCTGACGTCATCATGTCATTTTTTTTTTTAGATACATGGAGTACTTAAATGATCTTCAGATACTCCATGAATCTCCATGAATAAATGACAAAATTCCAAGTTTGCTTTCTCGTGGATTACTTTCTTCCATGTACAATTAAATTAAATCATTTTAGTTTGCTTACTTAGTTCATTTAAGGAAACATAAGGAAAAAAAACAGTACTTTGATTACATTTTGTTATGTGTGAGTTGGAATTCTTTACTCATGTAACCGTTGAATGTATAGGTTATAATATATACATGTATACATGCGATATATATATATATATATATATATACCGATGCGTGTGTGTGTGTGTGTGTGTGTGTGTGTGTGTGTGTTTATATTACATTACCTTGTACTACTTTATATGGAAAATAAGTATCATTGGAAACAAAAAATAAATCCCCATAAACACGAGTTACTGTTCAACTCGGTGAGCTCCTATCAAAACGATGTGAGGTAAAAGCAACTTGTCGGGATTTAATGTTATTATCATTTAATTCGTTTAGCATGATATGTAAGATTGTATGACATTCTCTGACTAAAAAGGCAATTCATTTTACCCCAACTCCAACTGAACATGGCGACTTGTAATCCTTTTAAACACAACGTATAGTAGTGTTAGGCCGCTGTGGAGAGAGAGAGAGAGAGAGGGGGGGGGGGGGGGCGAGAGAGGCAGAGCGAAGAAAAGTATGATAACAATGCTTTCTAACATCATACTTATTGGATAATTTTAGGTTCAGTATCAGTGCTAGTGTCAATGCCATCTTAAACCTAGTATTGATTGTTTTAACGATACATTTGTATTATGTTATCACCATTGGTTATGTTCATTCAAGATAATTCTTTGGGAGATTATACAAACGTCATCACCTGCACAGAACTGTGTTGTCATCTGTTCTTTGCAAAATTGTTGTTGTTCATTTTCTTCTCCAAAATATTATTTCCTTCAGGCGTGGATAGCATAGTAGGAAAAAAAAAAAAACGTTTTTACCGAAAGACACCATCTTAAGCAGTGTTAAAGTTTGCAAATAAGGACAACCAAGACAGCATCAACATGTGTATAAATGTAAGATTATTCGTATATGTGCGTTTATGCCTGGTATCAAAATGCCTGTTATATGACATGTCATTATTTCTCGAATTCTTCAAGACAAGGTACACACAGGTTTTTCAAACAAATTAAGTCTTATCATGCAGTGCACTCCTCCCAAGTGTCATTCTTTAAGGGTGTTCATCCCGGGATTACGCCGAAAACACGGTGCTGCGTGCCGTACATAGCAGTAAGTTTACAACCAGCTGACACATTTAAGGTACTTGAATTGCGTGTCAATAAAATCGTGTAATGTTATTACTTCCTTTAAAGAAATCTGGAAATTGTGCGCTGAAGTAGTGACACATAGCAGTGCTGTAGATTTCAAATGAACCATCGTTATTTAACACTTTATTCAGGTAGCCGTACACAGTGGGAGTATATTGTGTATTCATGACCTTTTCATTGTAAGCGTTTTAACCCGGCATCACTTTTTCCATCATAACTACAATGGATGTTGCAGTGCCATGCACTAATTTGAAGATTGCATGCAATCTAGTTGTACGGGTGGAACTCATGTTCAATAAATGTACGTTTCAGGTCTGCCTTTGGGCGCGGAAAATGAACGTGTCTGCGTCATGCATTGTACGAAGCCATTCATGCACGATACGAGCAAACAACTATGTCTCCTATGAACCGTGACAATATTATGCTGTATCCCACATAGTCTGCAAAATATGAAGATCTCACATACATAATTATCAGCAAGCAAACGGCTGTATATAGGAACGGCAAATACTTCCTCCATTCAATCAACAAAAGAGTTTTGTCTGTCTCGGAAGATTGCATTGCTTGGGATGTGTTTGACGGTCGCCATTTTTGAAAATTATGGCAATTGTGTTTACTTGACAGTCTTTTGGGACATTACCATCGAAACGTGTAGTCAAATTATTCTTTGTGAATCATATCAGACCTTGACAACTAGTGATGGATAGAATATACGAACTCGTTCTCCTGGTAATACTGACTGCAATCGTGTTCAGCGGCCACACTGGAAAAGGTAGGTGGAACTTCATTATTCGTATGCACTCGGCTTAGTTTTCACTGTTTAGATCCAGACGAATAATGCCAAGGTGTGTCCACTTCAATTCATTTCAATTCATTTTATTTTCATACTTCTCATTTATGAACATTACAACAGAAACCAGACAAGTTCTTTTACCTTGTGAACAATGTGCAGAAAACAAACAATATACATGGTGATAACACAGTAATTACATGTAATGATAACTGGTCAAAATCGAAATCGAAATGGGGTTGATCAAAGAGAAGTATGACGGGACCTACATGAAAGCTAGCTTGTTTGGCTGTAAGCCCCGAGTAATCAGTGTTTGTGAAAAAGAAACGGAGAACGGATAGAAGACCAGAATGATGATGTAAGGTTGCCAAATTTTATGTAATAAAAAAGAAGAAGAAAAAGACGTAGAAGAAAAACAAACAAACTATACATTAATATGAACTTACTGTGACCGAGCCATCATTATTATACAGCCTACTTTGGTGTATATACTATAAACTATTGTTGCATTAAAACTTTCACCAGGATATGATCAGTAAGACACAAAAAGTAACATGTACAACTATTAAGCCATTTGGTGCCTGCCGTCAAGCTCTGCATAGAAGGTTAGAGAGGGGCAGAGGGAAAGAGGAAGAGAGGGAAACGAAGTAGAGTGTGGAATTGCTAATGATGAATTCAGAGAGCCCGATGGCAAGACCCTAAATGGAATCTGTAACGTGTTGACAAAATGTTTAATTGGACAATAACATACCACAGTATTACATAAGACATTACGACTGTTCAGTGTCTGCAAAATATGCACTCAATAAAAACTCTTTTAATTTACGTTTAAAGGAATATAAAGACGAGCAGCTTGTTATTTCGGGGGAGAGGTCATTCCAGTATCTAGGGCCCGTATACATTATCGTTTTCTTAGCGAAAATTGTTCGAGTACGTGGAAGGTGAAATGCGTCACTTTGGCGGGTAGGATAATTATGAATCAAATAGTTTTTTCTGAACATGCTAGTAAAAACATCCGGTAACTCGTTGGCAGAAAATTTGTACATAAATATGCCGACGTTGTAACTGAACAGATCTGACATTTTCAGTATTTTATTTTTCAAAAATAAATCATTCGTGTGGGACAAATATCCGACATGGTTGATATTTCTGATGGCACGTTTTTGAATACGGAACAGTATATCAAGAAGATTTCTAGTTGCATTCCCCCACACAAGAATACCATAATTAAGGTACGGAGTAATCAAAGTAGAATAAAGATTAAGCAGAATTTGACTTGGAAAAACACTCTTAAGTTTATTAAGAACACCCGTATTTTTAGAAAGAATATTACTTAAATAACTAACGTGGGATTTCCAAGATAAATCACTATCAATAAAAAGCCCTAAAAATTTTATACTACTGACTTGATTTAATTCAGTTTCATTAAACTTAATATGAAAAGGAAGGGTTTTAAGACTATTGCTAAAAAGCATACAATGGGTTTTATCAATATTAAGTGACAATTTGTTGGCGTATATCCAAGATTGCACAGATTTAAGTTCTTTATTTACTGTGTTAACAAGAGTATAAGGATCTCTGTGTGTAAAAAACAGATTGGAGTCGTCAGCAAAACATATAAAGGAAAAAATTGGCGAGGAACTAGGAAGATCGTTAATGTACAAAATGAACAATAGTGGGCCTAGTAAGGAGCCTTGTGGAACACCACATGAAATTAACTTTAACTGAGAATCACGGCCATTTATACTCACAAATTGTTTTCTGTTTGATAAATAATCTCGAAACCAGTCCAAAGCCTTCCCACGTATAGCATAATGTCGTAGCTTGTAAATCAAAATATCGTGGTCAATTGTGTCGAAGGCCTTCGAAAAATCAAGAAAAACTCCAATAGTGTGGGAGACATCATCTATAGCATGAGCAACTTTATGGATAAAAGTGAGTAAGGCATGGGTTGTACTGTGGTTTTTCCTAAAACCAAACTGGGAGTTACAAAAAACTTCACACTTTTCGAGAAATTTGTGTGTGCGCGTATATACCAACCTTTCAAGAAGTTTTGAAAATGAAGTTAACAAAGATATAGGGCGATAATTTGTCACAGATTCTTTTTGTCCTTTTTTAAAAATTGGTACTACTTTAGCTATTTTCATTTTTTGTGGAACTATGCCAGTAGATAACGATAAATTATAAATGTGTGTTAATGGTATAACTATTTCATTAATGATGTTTTTAAGGAGAAAATTGGTGATTCCATCACATCCAGAGCTTTTCTTAGTGTTCAAGTTTTGCACGATATCTTTGATTTCTTCTTCAATGACAGGTTCAAAAAAAAGAGAGTGCTGATTCTGGTCTTTTAGAAAGTAATAAAAATCAGTATTTGAATGCGGAATACTGCTGGCAAGATTAGGTCCTATGCTTACAAAGTATTCATTGAATACTTCTGCCACATCAGCTTCATCTTCAATGTACTTATCATTATTAATAATATGCCTAGGTGGTTCGATGTTATTTTTAGTGTTCAGCGCTTCATTTATCACCTTCCACGTACTCTTGATGTCATTTTTATGCTTGATAAATTGCTTTGAAAAATGCATTCGTTTGGCTAAACGTATGGATGATGTAAGAACGTTGCGATAATGCACATACCGAGACCGAGTTCGACTGTTAGGATCACTTCGGTATTTGTAGAAAAGAGCATTTTTACGGTTAATAGACCTCAGGAGAGATTTCGTAATCCATGGTTTCTTTGGAACCTTTTTACGGTTTAAACGAGTAAATGGCTTAACGGGTATAGTGGAATTGAATGCGGATGATAATATTTGTGAAAAGTGTTCAAAAGCTAAATTTGCATCACTTTGGTTATTAACAATTGACCAATTAACGGATCCTAATCTCTCCCTAAGTCTATTAAGATTAGTTTCTGACATTTCTCGAAAACCAGAATTAGGCGAATAAAAAGAGGCATTACTTATGTTAACATTGGGCAGAACAGCGAAAATCGGAAAATGATCGGATACATCAGACACTATTACACCAAGCGTGATATTGGAAAGAGAACTATTAACAAAGATGTTGTCAATTAGAGTTGCTGTGACATCTGAAATTCGAGTGGGCTTCTTTATAAGAGGTGAAAAGGACTCGGATAACATCACATTGAGGAAATCTTGGCATGCGGAGTTGGTATGACAGTCTAAAAGGTTGAAATTGAAGTCACCCATGATGAAACAACTTTTATTCTCCAAATATTTATCAGCTAAAAGTACGGATAAAGATTCAATGAATTCAGTGGGGCTTGTATTTGGAGGTCTGTATATTTCACCGACAACAATACTTTTTCTATTTGGAACCCTAATTTCAATGAAAATACTCTCAATAACTTCAGACATTAAACTGAATTCGTCTAAGAGTTCATAATTCAAATTCTGAGTGACGTAAAGCCCAACTCCGCCGCCTTTTTTACCTGCCCTGTTTTTTGTCAAAAGTGTGAAGCCATCAATGGTAAATAGCGAAGAAGGTGATGTTTCATTTAACCAGGTTTCACTGATTCCGATAACCTGACTATCAAATTTAACTTGATTCACGAACATATTGAATTGATCAAAGTTTTTGTTTATACTCCTTATGTTAAAGTGCGAAATAAAAAATTGGTTTGGATTAGAATGAGATAATGAAATTATGTCGTCTTCAATGTGGTATTCTGTAGGTGGTGTTTGACGACTGGTGTCGTTTACATCAGAATCAAGTATCAGTTCGTGAGCTTGTGAGTTCAACAAACTAATTATATCAGGGTTCTTACCCTCTTCGCTATTTGTGGCATGTACGGGTACATCCTCTTTGTCTTGTGCATAAGCAGACATAACAACGATTCCATTATTCATATCATTCACACTATTTGACTCAGCCATTGTGAAAAAGTTTCAGAACAGTGGGTATTACATAAACTTGTTGACACAAAACTCTGCTTTTGAACTTGTTTGCTGCTTGCTGTTTAGGGAGAAGACGACATTCACCTGTCTGAGTTATATAAGATGCTTGAGTAGCTGGCAAAGGAATGTCTATAAACAAAACATGAGCAAGCATTATGCGTAAACCAAGCTTGAAGTGCGAGTACAATTTTTGTCTTGAGGTAGGGATTTCACGGGATGATATACAAAGAAAAATACCTGTGTTTGTCAGTACAAGCAGCAAGAAAACTGTATAAAAAGCAGGGAGAGACACTGGAATGACTATTTTCCCCTTTGAAGAAATGTGACACATTTGAGTAGCTACGTACGTACAGACATTGACAGCATAAATGTCGGTTGAACGGTTACAACCAGAAAATAAGAAACACTTGAAACATGTTAACAGCTTGTGTTCACTGGGTGTGGAATAATGACAGGGGGTGTGAATTTGGCTACTGGAGTATCTGCATACCAGAAAAAGAAGGGACAAGTTCATGTGGTCACAAATAAGAATTGTGTCGATACATTTTGTGCTATTATCATAGGCATTTAAAAGTGCACACTTGGCACACATATAAAAGAAATTAAAAATCTTTGTGGAGCTTGCGTTTGGCATTTCAACATAGATATACCTTCTATAAAAAACAGAAGGAATAAACGACGTTGAACATAATGTGCATAGATCAAAACTTACTATATCAGACAAGGTAAACGCAACTGTCTCAACCTCTGAGAACAGAAGCAGGAATACCATTAACACGAAAACGGAATTATACATTTCTTTAACCGATTCCAATAGAGACAATTTGTGGTCACCCCTCCCTCCTATACATGTGAACAGAATGACGAGCAGAGGTGACATTTTCTTTCTTCCTCTTGTCAACCCTTTTCTATTGTAAACAAGGAAAAAAGTATCATTATGATACAGATTCTGAATGACATATTACTGGTGCAATGTACCCAATGTCATTACTTTTTGGTTGCTGTTGGAGAAAAAAAAAGCAACAACAGCAATAAAGTTGGAGGTAATGTATTAAAATCATTCATATTGGGTTTAATATAACCTGCAGTTGAATACAACAAGATTCATGTCAAGCCATTTACGTACGTACCAATGCACAATCCGTGAAATTGTGTAGAAAAAACAAATATTACATTATTTCACAGCATTAGGCGAGTCGTTGAATATAATTTGATAAGGGTAAAATAAATGACAATTATCCGGTTACAACGACTGCTTTGGTAATAAGACAACAGTGGGCTACAGCACAAAACACACTGCTCAAGTATTGTTGCAAACTGATTGTAATGGTGTGGCTACGTATTTCGAACTGAGTATGATTAAGGTGTGAAATACGAATTACCTGCGAGAACTATTAAGGACGACGTTCGTTCGTGTCAAAATCAGTTAACATTACATATTTCGGATGGACTTTGATAATGTGAAACGATTTTACTGGGAAGCATGCTATGGACGACGTCCGTTCATGTCCAAACCAGTTGTGAATTACAAATTAAATTTGGTTAACAAGCTAGTTGGAAAACGTACTGTAGACGGTGTTCGTACGTTAACAAGATCGACTAGTTTGGTATACACAGCGTTTAAATACAGAGTCACAGGTTTCATCAGCACCTTTCAGATCAAGTTCATTCTTCTCGTAAAAGTGATAACAATGTAAATCAGTATCAAAGCTCAGTTGTGTAGTAAATGAGGTTTAGAAGGGCACGTACATTTTATGTGGACTTCTTCAAAATAAATGTGGAATGGTGAACTAACCAGATAAGTTGCGCTAAGAGTTTGCGATAGGGGATTCGTCGCTTACCGTAAACGCTGTAGTTTTGTGCTGATAAATCCTTGGGTCACATGGAGATGTTTAGAGGGAAAAAAGCAGAAAACTAACGAACGCAGTAGATGACTTAGCCGAAGATTGGAATGAAGATTTAATCTTTGTATTGGTTCCACACTGCTGTGCCTCTTTCCTTCCAGTAGAGCAGCACTCTGGTACCAGCCACTGATATTTTGGTGGAAACATTTCTTTCCTTCCTCATGTTGTACGCGATTTTCGCGAGGGAACTTCTCGTAGCTTTAAGGGCGGGTGGGAGATCCGTGCGAACGGTTATTCTGCGGGTTTCCTGCGGGTCAGTGGCAGCTGAGGCGTTGGCTGACCGTGGCTGGCGCTGGCGTTGGCGCTCATCAAACGCAGCGAGGACTTTATTTCTGTCCTTCATGTAGACAAATTTTGCGATGATGGCGCGAGGGGCTGGGGCTTGGGGAGAGCTCTCGTTGGGTTGGGTGGGTGCATTGCGTCGGGGAAGTCGATGCGCATTGACCAGGGCGATGGTGGCGGCTTCGTCGTGGCTCAACCCTAGGTAGACAAAGGTATCTCTAAGCAGATTCTCCACGTTTTCGTCGGGGGTTTCCTTTATTCCGTAGAACAGTAGGTTCATGCGACGACAGTAGATTTCCATCAATGTCAAACTGTCCTGAAGCCTAGAGATTTCTTCCGCCGTTTTTTTCTCTACCTCTGGAAGCCTTTTTTTCTCAAGTTCGTCGAGCCTGGCGGAGTTCATTGATGTAGAGTCTTCCAGTTCAGAAAGTTTTTTATTGATAGTGCCAATCTCCTGTGAGAGTGCATCAAGCTTAGCACACACAGTTGATGATGAGCTAGTTATGCTTCGCTGAATGTCTGCTAGCGTTGGCTCGGTAGGTTCGGCATTACCGCTGTCTTGGGGTCGCTGGCTCACCTCTCCCCGGGCTTGTTGGGTAGTGGGCACTCTATCCTTGCTGGTTTGTCGCGTAGTGCGGCTCGCCATTTTTGCAATACAGCACCTTGGGAACGATGAAACTGTTCAAATTTGGGAATTTTCAGCTTTCCTTGGAAACTTCGTTTCAACGAGAGTCAACAGTTTTTGATAGACTATCAAAATGAGAAAAACATAGGGTTAAGCGGTACAGCTTCGTCACGGATTTGGGTGAGAAGAAATGGGGCGGTGGCCACTATCGGAGAGAGTTAGCGATCCACGTCCGTCTCCATCGGTGTCTCGGCGCCAGCACTTATGACAGATCAAACCAGAAAAATGACCAAAATCGTTGTGTGTTATTTTCATTTCTTTTTCTTACATCGTTCGAATTTTAGTTTAATGCAGGCACCACTTACAAGTGACCTTCAATAAGAAAAAATGAAATATCACACATTGAATAATTAATGCTTATTGTAGGCCTACTTATTCTTGCTTCTACAATTCACTGTATGAGTGTATTTCTTTCGATACTTTACCGGGAATCACCAATACAGCTATAGAGCCACAAACTTACTCAGAAAAGTATTAAAATTTACTTGTTCATTATACACTGGGACAAGATCATATCACCCGTATTCTTAGTAGGATTATGTAATGTATACGCTTTGCGTAAAGACGAAGGAATTGAATACGATTTGTAAGAGTTTTCAAGTCAGTATTCGCTGTAATTTTGCAAGTGAGAATCATGACGTAAGTGACGTTTTTAGGGTTTACCTGTTCTGCAAAAAAAAAAAAAAAAAAAATCCCTTCTCTTTCAGGGTAGTGCTTGTTTTTTTTTTTTTGTGAATTGTGCGAATGTAAGATTACCATAACATAAGAAGTATACTGTTACTTTCAGATTGACAATTTTTCAATGATCTTCGACAAAGGTAGCACAGGAAAATATTATTTGTCACTTACAGTTTCTAAGATCAAACTGGTTGTTTTGCGATATAAGTGAGAATAACCTGTTACGGCACTTACAATTTAAACCTGAATGTAAGACTGAACTGGAGTTCTAAAAATACGGGGGAAAATAAATTTGATAAGATAAAAAGCATAAAAAAGAACATTGAGTGAACTGAGCTTCCCGCTACTTATGGTAGACTACCATCTCATTACTCCGATGCTGAAAATGGGTCATGAAGACAGTGACTAAGACATGCATGCATAAGGTTACATACCTGTACATGCACAATGGAAGCGAATGCCCGCCGACAGTTATTGCATTTGCTCAATTTCCCAATCGGATAGCCTCAGTGGTAAACACTGCCCCTAACGTTCAAGGATGGAAAGGAGCAGACATCCGACTGCCATGTGACATCCTGGAGGAGCCTCTCACTGTGGTCTGGGTCCAGGAGAGAATCTCAGATCAGCAGCAGAGGACGGCCAAGGCTGGATTCGCTGATGGAGAATTTCAGAGCTTGGAGGAGCGGTTCGACATCGACAAGAACTTCAGCCTCTTCATCAGCGACTTGGAGGTGGCAGATGAGGGTCTTTACTATTGCCAGGTTGTGTTGAAAAATTTCGAGAATTT
This sequence comes from Diadema setosum, assembly GCF_964275005.1. Taxonomy (NCBI): domain Eukaryota; kingdom Metazoa; phylum Echinodermata; class Echinoidea; order Diadematoida; family Diadematidae; genus Diadema; species Diadema setosum. The sequence goes on from NC_092696.1 coordinate 1,403,264, forward strand.
TGACAATTCTACCTTCATGACGATTAGTGGTAGGTGAAATATAAACTTTGAATATATGTATATATTCATTATATATATATATATATATATATATATATATATATATACATATATATATGTATATAGATCATATGTGACCGTGCACCTCAAAACGAACATAAAGTCGCACACACTGATTTTGCGTGAGGACTGAAAATAAGTGAAATGGGTCAACCTAGCCGAACTTGACTTTTTCATATTTTCTGAAAGAGCGGATCTTCTTTTACATTATGCTAAAATTTGGTATCATAAAAGGGGCAGGAAAGTGTGTTTTTTGAGCATTTTATCTCGAAAATTTTGGGTAGAATAGTGTGATTAAGTGTGTCCTTAGAATCCCTTTTTCATTTCTGAAAAGCCTTGTCCACACTCTTCACTTTAAACTCAAATAACTTTTGAAAGGATAGTGCTACTGCTTTGAAAGTTGGCATTGATTATGGACAGAATGTGTTAATGAGGCATGCTTAATTTCAGTTTAATCAAATAATCCCTTCATTGTTGTTACTCTGGTGGTTAACTTCCTGTTTTTGTCCCATTCATCGCACAGCCAGCACGGTTTGGTAAAGATTAAGCGTTTGAATAGACACTGTACTGCAGAGCCTCTTTTCTCAGTTCACACTTTTCCTGAGTTTGTGCTTTCTTTCCGATATTTAGATAGGTTAGGAGAGTCCATTTGATTTGAATTATACATCATTTTAAAGCTTAAAGTCTGCTCTGTCCGAATATGGTCTTAACCAAAATTCATGTCTTGCGACTTTTTGTTTGTTTTGAGGTGCAGGGTGATATATATATATATATATATATATATGTATATATATATATATATATATATATATATATATATATCATATTTCCCTCTCCTCGTGTACTTTGTCATGTCATGAATTAATAGGAGATAACCTTAGAGAAGAAAAAGGCACCTCTTTGAGTTTGACGGAATGGGGAGGGGGAGGAAGGTAAGGAAGACAACAAGTTAAATTAATGGTAAAGAAGTGATGAAAGGTTTGCTTGTCAATAAAAATCACCCGTCATAGCATCGCAATGACATGAAAGCATACGACCAGACCTCGCCATTATAAATTAACGGGCAAGAAAAAACGTTACCTGTAGAATCTGAATTTTGGTGAGGGTGTAAAACACGAAACGGCTCCGTGCTTAATTCATAAATGGCATCTTCGGCCGTTACCGTGGTAACAATACTTTTTTTTTATATGTGACCGTGCACCTCAAAACGAACATAGAGTCGCACACACTGATTTTGCGTGAGGACTGAAAATAAGTGAAATGGGTCAACCTAGCCGAACTTGACTTTTTCATATTTTCTGAAAGAGCGGGTCTTCTTTTACATTATGATAAAATTTGGTATCATAAAACGGGCAGGAAAGTGTGTTTTTTAGCAGTTTACCTCGAACATAACCTCGATTAGATGTGTCTTTAGAATTCCTTTTTCATTTCTGAAAAACCTTGTCCACACTCTTTACTTTCAACTCTGATAACTTTTGAAAGAACAATGCTACTGCTTTGAAAGTTGGGACTTATTAGGGACAGAATGTGTTAATGAGGCATGCTCAATTTCACTTTAATCTGATAATCCCTTCATTGTTGTTACCCTGGTGTTTTACTTCCTGTTTTTTGTCCCATTCTTCGCACAGCCAGCACGGTTTGGTAAAGATTAAGCGCTTGAATAGACACTGTACTTCAGAGCCTCTTTTCTCAGTTCGCACTTTTCCTGAGTTTGTGCTTTCTTTCCAATATTTAGATAGGTTAGGAGAGTCCATTTGATTTGAGTTATACATCATTTTAAAGCTTAAAGTCTGCTCTTTCAGAATATGGTCTTAACTAAAAATTCATGTCTGGCGACTTTTTGTTTGTTTTGAGGTGCAGGGTCACATATACTCTGCAATCAAAATCTTTGATATTTAAGAACAGAAAAGGTTTGTTTTGTTTTGTTTTGTTTTTCGTAAGATAATGTGCGCGTCATAGCAGGTATACTGCCATGGTATTTGATGTTTTCAACATTAGATGAACCATGCTTAAGTCGATTTTACCGAAGAGAAGCAAGCGAGCGCTTGATAAAATCAAGTATACAGATCCTAAAGATAGAATACTGTTATAGGAGACCTCCGGGTGATTTTTAGATTTCTTCACTTGAGCAACTACGGACAGCGTTTCAGAATTTATGATAATTGGGATGAAGAATAAGAATATTTTTACAATTTATAACAAAATGAGATTAACAAAGGTGATGACATGACACGCATGGTCACCATAATCATGACAAGAATGCATGGCAGGGGCGGATCCAGGAATTCTGTGTAAGAGGGGGCGTAACTCATATTTCTTGTGCTACTTCCTGTGCATTTTCTTTATATTTCTTTTCTTTTTAACAAAAAATAAAGGGGGCAGAAGGGGGCTTCTGGATCCGCCACTGCATGAGTTGGGGCTCAAGGAAGGGAAACAAAAGAAGAAGTCATGCATACAATTATACAGAGGTGAACCAGCAAGCAAGCTGTATATCATTTACTGTATTTTGGAATCATACACGCTACATTTTTGAAATACATGTACTAGTATGTGAGTCTCCCAGGAGTATGTCATCACCCTGGCTTGTTCAGTGTAATTCGTGTAAGGTTTTTCAAAGTATTGTTTCTGTGCTCAAGAACCACAATAAATCCCACAAATCTAGACATGAAGCTGTTGAGTTATGTACTGCATGACTGTGAAATCATGAAAGTCATCTGCAATGCTCCTTTAAGCTCTCTTTAGCTCTCACAGAGACGGGCGTGCGATCGCATGTTATGCAATATGCCGATATTAATGCAATCACATTTTCTTCCATTTTTGTTTTTAAATTTCGGTGGAGAGCTACTGTAGAATATTTGTACAAGTCATCCCCCTCCTTCAAGAGGGGGGGGGGGGGGGATGGGGGAGGAGGAGTTACACTCCCCCGGGATTTGCACATAGTATGGATCCTGAGCATTAGGCAGTTTCAAGTCTCATTTGTGTTACATTGTAGATCATGTTGCAAAAGTACAACTGTCTTTATATGAAAGTATATAGGATAAAGTCAGAAAATCATTTTAGTTAATTCTTATGGAAAATAGGGATTTGTATCTAAAAAAAATTGTCATACCAAAAATGATTCATCTATTCCTCCAGCGATGACGTCAAGACATACGATTGATGAATGCGATGACAATATTAGTCAATCTCATCATAGCCGGTGTACATACCATTCTCCCTCCAACAACCCTTCTTTTACGCTTACCTGTGTCGTGAGTGGATTCAAACCTAACATTTCCATGCTATGGACCGAGGAGTCGGGAGAGAAACTGAATTCCGTGGATTCACAGCAGAACACACTTTCTGACGGCACATACGAGAGGTTCGAGACAATCACTGTTTCAGCTATGCATGGGACAGAGCAAACCTTCATATGCATGGCTACTGGTGACTCGCTGAATGGAACGTCAACCCGAGAAATCACCATTCTGCCAGTATATATATCAGGTTTCGAGAAACGTTCCAACTTCTTTGTTTCTTAATCACATCAGGAAAACACTTTCTGATACCTAAAGAAAATGTTCGAATTTAGCTTTGTCACGGGGAAGTATAATCCCATACGACATCTTAAGTAAACTAACATTGTCACACACGATTGTCAAGTCTACGAATGAAAAACAAAGTGTTTATCAATTTTGATAAGTGAAGACAGAAAAAAAAGTAAGAAAGAAAAAACACCAACTAGCGACTTTTCTCAGCGTGTCCTCTGACTTAAGATATTGTCACACTATGTGTAATGTACTATCCATGTACTAAATCGATGTATTATTATTATTATTATTATTTTTTTTTTTTTTGTACTGGGGCATGGCACAGAACAGAGTGTAAACCTTTTATACACCCATTTATTCATTGTTTTTAAATCCGGTCACGAATGAAAACTTGCATTGTCTTTGTTTATCTTTGCATTAAATTTCAGGAAAACATGCTCATTTGGCTCTCATCATTGGACTCGCCATTGTCCTGCCTGCTGCTCTTACCATCGTATTTCTCTTTGTTGGAAAGTATCTTCAAAACAAACACCCGAACTACCTACCAAGAAAAGGTGTAGATCTTTGATACTTCTTGTTTGAACGTGTTTGCATTCTTGTGTGTATGTTTGTGTGTGTGTGTGTTGGGGGGGGGGGGCTATAGGAAGCCACTGGTTACGATATTTTTGAATAATAGTAAATTTTCATCATCATTTAACCCATGAAAAGCTGCTAGGGAGTTAGAAGTTGTGCTGATGAACCAGTTCTTCATTATAGTTGCGTGATGTATTCAGCATACGTTACGAGTTCTGGGATAAACATACAATCATAGATAAGTGCTTATCAGTTATCAAATATCATTATTTACAATGAATCCAGGCATCATGTATATCTATATCAATTATTATCAATGATGTTGTTGCAATCGTTCATGATCTATTTCAGGATGTTGCTGGAATCCGTGCTGGCGAAGTCCAAACACACCAGAACGATTTCATGAGGAAGAAGAATTAATGCTGAGTATGAAAATAGTCTTATTTGTATCCGTTCATTAATTCATTAATCACTTGTTTTACAAATTAAAAGTGTTTTAAAAAATCCAATAAAACAGGATCCTGTGTCAAATAATGAAACGACGTATCTTGGAAGTCCTTGAACAGTGATATAAATAAACACTTTTGTATTAGCCTATGATAAGCAACATTTTTATGATTTATTTCGATTTTTTTTTACTTCCTGTCCCGCCCGATTCTATACTTTATGTATACAGCGTGTCCAAGAAAAAACGAAACCGGGTTTCCATGCAACTTGTTACTATCGAAATCATACATTTTCTTTATGAGATATACATCAATGGAAAGATAAACTTTTCTTCTTCCATTTGACGTACAACTTAATATTCATTATTCATGCATGACTGAGTTAGAACAATGAACAGTGGTGCTACCAAATTTTCATTTGCACGCGCAAATTGTGACTTTAAGTGAATTTTTCAGATTTTTAACGACTTTGAATGTTACGTTTTCGAAAAACAAAGTTCATTAACCAAATATTAATATTTTCATCTTTAGTTTCATATGAGACCTAACGCGGCAAATAATAAATGAATAACGCATGCTTGAGAACAATTTGCATGAAAACATGCATCATTTCTAGCGATTTGACGGAAAGCCGAAAAACAAGCATTCCGCTCTCCCGACTTAGCATTAAACAATGGGCTCATCTGCACCGTTGAACACGAAACAACTGCAGTGCTACAGTGAATGTTGTTCGGGGGGGGGGGGGGGTATTTACAGAGAATGCTGTATGGCACGAAAAGCTCTTTGTTGTCGTTTATTTAGAATAAGCTATGAGGCATAATCAAAATTATTGAAGACTGATATCGTGAGTATGCTCAGGCTGCACGCAGTCCGATGGCTATGGGAAATCAACATTACAACAATGATACACATTTTGATGATTTTGTACCTCAAACTTATTTCACTGTTTTCATTCCTCTCTACATTTCCCTCACGCGTGGTTGGTCCTTCATCACTGACAGGGTTTTGAAGTTTTTGAAGGGGGAGGTGAAGTAGAAAGAGAGGGTACATCACTTCATTTATCACTGAACTTGCGCTTCTAATATTTCAAAGGTGCAAGTGCAGGGCAGAAAGTCTTTTTTTTTTGGGGGGGGGGGGTCGGAAGGTTATTTTCGATCAGTTTCTCCCACCCCACTTTCCCAAACATTCCGCTGATGAACACTCTTTGCTCTGTAGTTAGCTGCATGGTCAGGCAAGCTCATAATCATGTGCTAATTCAAGACCCTATTCAAAACCGAACTGTCAGTAACAATCTCTTTTACTCCCTCCCTTCATGTTTGTGTGAATTCATTGAAGGCCATTGTTATCTGCCAAGTTGGGCATGTCGGGAAAGCTAACTGGCTCCCTATTTACTCTTTATTCATCTGGGTGAAATGGAAGCATATTTTCACATTCAGTTTTCTCGAGCAGACGTTGATCATTTTTGACGCATGAGATGTCATATGAAAGGGAAAACAATGGATATTAAAGCAATGATTTTATTTTTTGCAAAGGATTGTTGAAAAAGTCTGAAAAACTTATTCAAAGTCGACATTTGCTCGTGCAAATGAAAATTTAGTAGCACTACTGTCTATAACTTAGTCATGCACGAATTTTTAACACTGAGTTGTGCATCAAATGAAAGAAGAAAAGTGTATCTTTCAATCCATGGACAACACACAAAGCAAATATGTAATTATGATCGCAAAGAATTCCAATGAAACTCGGTTTCGTTTTTTCTGGGACACCATATATTAAATGTGTTGTGAGCGTTTATATATTTTGATATGTAATGAATATCATTTCCCTTTATCTTTATTGATTTATCTTCTAAGGATCATCGTCGCTTACAAAGGAACAAGTACAGCAATGCAAGGAAGAGCTGAAGGCATATTACTGTTTCTCACGACGCAAGGTTTCGGTGGATCCACTCAACTTTATGGAACGTGTTGAACTCGATGACATTTATACCAATTTGAGTATAATTGACCAAACAAGCAAGGGTAACACTAAGACACCAATAACGTACGGCGATCTTGTGGCGAACGATGAACATGAACATCTTTCAAAGCGCCTCCTGATCCAGGGTGAGGGGGGTGTTGGAAAATCAACACTTTGCGCTAAAATTGCCTGGGACTGGTGCCAGGGACGGTTTCTCCAGGATTTGGACATGGTACTTCTTATACCTCTTCGAGATGTCATTAACAAACAAAACATTGGTGGTATTGTAAAGACCTATCTCTCTGATTCAAATCCAGCAAAATCGTACCAGATCGACGACTATATTTCAAGAAATCAAAGTAGAGTACTCATTATTTTTGATGGGTTCGACGAGTTTAACGGAAAATTAAGTGAAAAGGACAGCAGTGAGGTCATTCACATTCTAAGAATGGAACAATATAAGTCGTGTAAAGTTATTGTGACCACACGACCATGGAGAACAGACGAGTTTATGATGGACAAGAATCTTACTGACGCTTACACCTTTCTTAACGTAGAAGGATTTAATACGGAAAATCTATCAGCTTACATTAGGAGGTACTTTCGGATTAGAAAAAAGATTAATCGTGCAGAAATTTTGATCAGTTTTATGGAGGAAAATGAAGTCATCCGGTCAAACATGGCCCCATTTCCTATCTACTGTGCAATGCTTTGCCTTATGTGGAACGATTGCAGTGAAGAGAAACAAGAGAAAATGCGCGAATTAAAAACTTTCTCAAAAATCTTTGGAGAAATGATCTCTTTTCTGAAAGAACACTACGCATCAAAAGTTTGTGGGAGTCTGCAGAATCAGAGAGCTGTTAAACATTTTCAGAAAGCTGGTAGGGCAATTCAAGAAATAAGTAAGATAGCGCTGAACGGTCTATTGGCCAGGACTCTTTTATTTCCAGAAAAACAATTCAAAAAGTGTCGGAAGGCCTTGGAAACATGCTGCAGAGTGGGTGTATTGACAATAGAAAGAGATGTCATCACAAGGGAGCGTCGGCGGGATGTCAACATTTCATCCTTTGTTGCATCAACGGTTTCGTTCCCCCACAAGTTATTCCAGGAATATATTGCAGCGTTGTATATTGAAAATCTATTTGCCAATGATCGCCCCCAGTACGACAAGGTGAAAAGCAAATTTCTTAGTCGACGTCAGGAGTTCCGCTACCTACTCTACTTCACCTCAGCTTTAGGGAATGAACTCGGCCTTGATATAATCAGCGGCTTGATAGAATCTGCTCCCCATGTCGTGAAGGATAGTACTTCTGAATCTTACCGAATGGAGTCTGATGATTGTCAATACCGTGATTTCTGTATTGACGTTGCGTTTGAATGTCATACTGAAGAAGCCATCAAAGCAGTGGGAAAACGATGGAAAGAGTACAAACTCTCATCATATGTGCCAGGATATGAACATACAAACTCTACGCTTGAACATCACACCGAGGAGGCCGCTAGAGCAGTGGTAGAACGACAGAAAAAGTACGAACTCTCATCATATTCACCAGAACATACAAATTCAGGAGTCGCTTTCATGGTGCGCTTTAACCAAGTGGTGAGTGACTATAAGTTAGGATATCGATGTGACAAGTGCTGAAAGACTATTACATATTTACAACTAATTTCTGAGCATGAGAATGCGTCTGTATGTGTGTGTGTGTGTGTGTGTGTGTGGGTGCGTGCGCGTGTGTGTAATTGAATACAAACTCCTCAAGTTATTATTTTCAATTTTGGTTGTAAGATATGAAGCCCTAAAACGCACAACTGTGAAAAGAAGCTGAATGTAAAGTCATTAATGTAATCATATGAAATTAGGTTTCTCTCATAATGAAGGTGCAAAAAAAAAAAATCACTGTATAAATTCAAATATATAAAAACAAATATACATATATATACACATACATATATATACACCACCATGGGACTTTTGTTGATGATAAATTATGTAAATGTGTTTCACTGGCCTTCGAAAAGTTCGACTAAGTCAGCGTTAGGAAATTATTTTCTTCTTTTTTTTTGTCGTATACGTAGCAGCACGATTGGATTCCACTGGGTTAAAAGTGCAATACTGTTTCCTAAAATCAGAACCGTCCCCTAAAAGTTACCGTTTTCAAACTGCTATTGGTAAAGTCATTTTAAGTGTGACTACGATTTTACAAAAGATGCTTTGCATCGATGGGATATGCCATACTAGACGTTCTGTAGAGTAACAGATCTACATTTACGTTACACAGTATGAGTGCAGATGAAGTCATGTCTGTGCCACTCAACTTTTTTTGTCACAATAAAACATGTGGAACATACCTTCTTTCCTTCACAAGGTCCTGATTAGTGAAATTAAGATATGAGTGAATGTACGTATCAAAGTTATCTCAGTTGCTGTGAGTTTCCCACCTCCGAAATATCTGCATGTACATTTTCCATCATCGCCGTGGGTTATTACTTTTCACTACCTGTCGATTAATGTTCCTTCCAATTAGCCATCATTGGTAATTGACAGTGTGAAATGTGGAAGAACTGTGTCACGTGACTTGGCAGAGGGTATGTGTTCCAGGAGTGTACTCAGCAATGTAAAAATATTTAACTCACAATTTCACACGGACTTCTACAACATCCTCGGCGCAGAGTCAGGTAACTGTCAGGTAAGAACTTAGCACCATAGTTCCCCGTATGTTATAATGTACAGACTGTAGAAGCTGATGGTGTGTTATTTTAGTATTTTAGAGAGGCAATGCATACTTAACATGGTACTCCCACTTCTTCTCCCTATCGTACGTTATTATGCGTAGTAAGTCCAGCTGACGGGGCGTCGTTTGTTGAGTCTTTAATTCCCCAGAGGTCACGTCCTGGACAGCATGTGAATGGGTAGTCTTGAACAAGATGCAACACACTTTGGTCAGGAAACCCACTTGTATAGACAATAACAAGAAACAACAAAATGAATAGACTTCGGTCGAGAAATCATTGCTTCATTGTGGATAAATAAAGGGGGAAGGGGAAAAAATAAAATGGTAAGTAATACATCAAGGAGGCACCTCCTTGGCTACATTTGAAAATGTAATTTCGTATAGAGGTAATGATTATGTACACGTCTTGTGGAGCCGGGAAATGCGCAAACGCCGAGAAATGTCTTGCCTGGAAATGTGCGAATCTCAAAATTGCTTTAACGGGAAATATGCCGGGTTTGGTAAGTCCAGGCTGCCAAGCCACGCTAGGGCTTTTGTCGGGAAATGTGCGAACCACTCACTTCACTGATTACATGGATCGAAGATAAACTCTCTATCAAAACTACGCATGAGCCATTACCATTTTTTTTTTCTTTACATTTATCTTGTCTAAGCGACCTCCTGTACATAGCGGCCATCTGTCCACCATGGTATTTTTTTTTTGTCATTTCCCTTGAGTGGCGGCTAAAGATGGATTTGACTGTTTAGTAAAAACTTTCTTCGCGACTACCAGTCTGTAGCGGCCACCTGCCATAACAAACACTAAAAACAATTCCCTCCAAGAGAACAAGCATGATAAAGAACCTGTCTATTTTTCGGCTTTTCCGGCTCCGTGGTCGGTAGACAGGTTTCTACTATCGGGCTACAATCAAATCTGTTTTAGTGACCATCTGTCTATTGCCGCCACCTGCCATGTACCTTCATAAAAAACAATTCCCTCCTAGAGACAGGCATGCTAAACAACGTATACAGCGGCCTCTTGTTTATAACGGCCACTTTTTGTTTCCCTTGGAGTGACCCCTATAGACAGGTTTGACTGCATAGTAAAACCTTTCTTAACGCCACCACCTGTCTATAGCGGCCACCTGGCGTAAACGACCACTAAAATTAATTCCCTCCAATGTCAGGAAGAAGCTGAAAATGTGGAGATTCCGTCTGTTCTGCCCCCAATCCCTGCATTCGCCATACCAAACTTGACATTCATTAATGTGGTAATCAGTATTTAGCATTTTATTATCCATATCACTTGTGGTTCCATATGGAAGATTTTCCTTCTTTTTTTTTTTTTTTTTACAATCTGAAAAATTGAGGCCTAGCCCCCCTCCCTTCCATCGGATTTGTTGGCCCTTAAAAAACCCCAACCCTCCAAAAAACAAACAAACAAACAAACAAACAACGAAATTGCATTTTATTACCTAAACTTGGGATGCTTTACCTGGCACGTTTGGTTAAAGTCTGTCATAAGAATTTAGAGAGAAGTTTAATATGCTATCAAAATTGTTCAATCACCCCATTCCCCCCTCCCCCCCCCCCCCACCAGTCCTAATGCTCGGAATCCCTTGATAAGATATCAAATTTGACTTTGATAAGAAACTACATTCATCAATTTCTTCACAGCACGTACCAACGTAGCTCTTTCTTATTTGGTTATCGAGAAGACGAATTTTTATAAAAACATTATAGTTCGGGCCCCCTCTCTCTCCCTTCCAATCCCCAAGAGGGGTGGGATGATAAAAAAAAAAATGAGATTCTATAACTATAATGATGCTTCCAGCCAAGCTTGGTGGAAATCTGTCAAGGATTTTATCAAGAAAATATCAATGGTGATGGTTCATGCGCAGTTCTGATATAGAGTTGATGTTCCATCCTTATAATAATATCGGTGAAGTAAATGATATGCACATTGTTATTTTCCCGGCAACGCATCATGCAAATGGGAAATCACTTCGCGACGTTTGCTCATTTTCCAGCGTGACGTTTGCACATTTTCCGGTTTCACAAGCTTACACTATGGCACTTATGTGTCCATTATATCACTGTGAAGGTACAAACCTACAGCTGTTTACTTTATTAAGTTAAAGTTTGGGTCATACAAGCCTCCATCAGAATCTACCCCCAAAACAACGGCGTAGCCAGGATTTGATCTTGGGGGGGGGGGGCGGTTAGTCTGCGAGGGAGCGAAGCGACCGAGCCCGAGCGAGCGGAGCGAGCGAGGGGGGGGGGGGAGGGTGTTGGAAGGGGATGTCCCCCCTCCCAGGGTAAGAACTTTTTGCATTTTGATGTTGTAAACATTGGTAAATGGTGCGATTTGATGCATGTTTTTGCGCGTGTTATCGAATTGAAACAGTCCCACTTTTTTTTAAAGGTAGCAATATATTTTCATGTCGATTATTATGGAACATTATGGCTATAAAATGGTATTATTTAAATAAACGTCTTGTATTAATTCTTACACTGAATATCATGAACGCTGTCTATTCAGCAATCAAAAAGAAAAAGCATGCACACGAGTGGCATTTTCCCTCCCAAACGAAGATGATTTTGATTTCAGACCTTATCGATCTGGTGCAAATTTTTGGTGCAATACTTTTTCATCGAAGTGTTAAAATCACGGAATTTAGCTCTTATTCCGAATGTGCATCATCTGTGTGTATCGTGTACAAAGTCTAGTGAGGAAGAGCTTAGGGGAAGGGGGATTCCCCCTCCCGCTCGGCGGAGCATTTGTGCTTTAAGAATTGAAATAAAGCGATCTAGAGTTCACACTTTTTGTGGAAAATTCGGAAATTGTCATCCCCAAAAATGTACTAGGTCTAAGGTGGGTAACAAGCAATGAATGGGTGGCAAGATACCTCTTCCATATTCAAGGAAGCCTTTTTTTCAGTTTTAAGCTTTTCGAACTGAAATTCAACTATCTGTCGTACACTTTTGTTGGAATATCTGGAAATTTTTCAATCAGAAGAGAAGTGTAGCAAGTCTGTGGAAGGAGATTCTATATAATTTTCTGATTGCAGTTAAACGTTTTGGTGCACACATTTTGTGTCATATTTGGAAAACTGTTTATGTTCAAAGTGTAGCCACAGTCTACATGCATGGGGGGGGGGGAGGGGCAGGCGAGCAGGAAGAAGGTGTGGGCGAGTGTTATCTCCACCCTTCCCGTACGATGGAGCTTTTGCCTTTTTTAAGGTTGAAATTGAGATATATCGTATACGCATATTTGATGGAATATATGGGAAATCATAAAAAAAAAAATAATGATGGGGGGGGGGCTTAAGGACGAAAGGGTCCATAAAAAAGGGAAATTCCCCTTGTACATGAGTGAACATTGAGTTTTCGGAATATAAGTGATAAGTCATGTGCACTCAGAATTTTTCATAATTTTTTTTTTTGTAAATCTAAAAAGTGTACTAAGGCTAGGGAAAGAGGCACAGAGGGGGAGGGTCTGGGAGGGGGTATCCCCCTCCCAAGCACGAGAGATTTTGCACATTTTGAACTGAAATTCAACGATCTTGTGCACACTTTTAGTGAAATATTCAAAAAATTATGATCTTATTTGATGAAAGGTTGAAAAGGAAATCCGCTTCATGTGCATGCATACAGTATACTCGCATTTTTTTTTCCCGCTTCGCAAATCCCCGGTCCAAATCTTAGGGGGGGGGGGGGGCGACCACCCCCATCGCCCCCCCCCCCCCTTGGCTACGCCAGTGCCCCAAAATAACGAAAAATGATACACGGAGTACCATTAAAAATGATAATGTCAGTATTGATAACAAGAATTATTGCACAATATATAAACAACAGACACTGGCGCATAATGCATTTTGGCATACAGAACAAACACAAATTCAGATAATACTGTAGAAAATTACACATACCTGTTATGATGAGCTGTATGGGCTACATAGCAATTCCATAGCATGTGGCTGGTTTTGCTGAGTGGGTGTTGATTGTGTAAAGAGCGTGTGTGGATAATTAGGGGTGTCTGTTTTTGGATGTGTGTGTATGGGAGGGGGGGGCAGAGCGTTTAGAATAACGATATCATTAGAATATTCATCAATTACTTCTCAGATTTCAGTGAACTTACAGCACAGATGATAACACAAACAATATACATTAATGGAAATTATAAAACATAAACAACTCAATTTTCCAGTGGTTGTTGGGAGGGGAGGGGGCGTCAACTACGACTGTCAAAATCTGATTAACCACAAATGTCATAACACGTCGACCACAAATGCCAAAATTTCCCAATTCTACTGCAAATGTCATAACGCGTCATAGGGGAGGATCAAGGAATTCCGTTAAGGGGAGGCGCCTTTACAAAATTTAGCGCCTTTACAAAATTTAAGGCTGGCGCATCCCCCCCCCCCCTTCACACACACACACACCCACACACACACGAAAAGAAGGTTTTGCATTTTTAGAAGTGAAATCCAAGAAGATTACAAATATTCTTAAGTGCACAAAACATCACTGGATGGAGGAGGAAGGTTCACTTACATGGTGATTGTGTAAAAAGAAATAACCCGTATTAACGATTATTAAACAAAGCAAGAATTTGCGCGTAAGGCAAGGAATAGAAAGAAATTACGAAGAATTTATAATAAAATAATCAAAATTTTCATGGCAAGATTGGAAACGAGTTAATGGAATCTAATGCAGCATCAATGGATATTATGTACTGCCAAAAGAATGCCTCATGTAGTCCGGTTTGAGAAAGGAGAGGAAACACACACTTTTCTTCTTTTTTTTTTAAGTAGAGAAATCGAAATCAATATTATGTCGACATTGTATAATGTAAAGGTGTTTATGTTATCATGTAGAAAAATTCATTTATCAAAAAATAAAACAAAACTATAAGTCTCTTTGGCGAAACAAATGATCATTATGCTAAGTCGACTTCAAGGTACACATACATGAATTACACGTGTAGGTCTATGTTACATCGTCATGGCGACATAATTATCATCCTACCAAGTTAAAGGTGAACCTTTATCGAAGCTTTCTGATGAGGGGCATGTAACAAAGGTAAAAAGTGCACTGTAAAACGTTTTACAAGAGCGTATGATTGAAGCCACGGACTCTGTAATCGCTTTGAAACGTTTGGGCGCCATTTTATGTGGAGGGATGACTCCAGGAAAGACAAAACTAGAACATATCTCAGCAGTAGGAGGAGAAATTCAATGTGAGGTTGTAATATATGGACTCTTCCTTGGATACACTTGTTTATCACATGGAGAATGTCTGCTTCTTTGATAGGAAATACATTATTTTTGAATGCTGACAACTTTTGATAATATCTGCCCAAAAACTTAAAACCAGTTGCATAGAAGAAGAAGATAGAAAGTTACTAAGAAAATAGTTATTAACGGTTTGCCTACCAAATTTCAACAGATTAACATTCGATTGTTCATGACGTGGCATTCTAGTTCAAACGATTATTTTTTCTTCAACGTCAATGCTCCCATGTTTTAGATTTATTTTTCGACGAGCATTCAACATCGTTTCTAAGCACAGCTCTAAATCGCATCATTTATCCACTTTCATCTATTCCATTTTATTTTCATATGGTAAACCCTTCAGCGAAAGAACTGATTAGGACCCCACATAAATACGGGAATACACAAAATACACACAAACTGCACACAGAATGTGTAAGAACAAGTGAATTATAGAGAAATATCGTTTGAAGAACTCCTCAGATTATCATCTTCAACCTCTGGCATTGTCTGGGATTCTGACTCTAATGCATAGAATATTATCATATTCAAATTAGAATGGTTTTAAAAGCTGTACTGAATTTCAGTTTTATTCTGTAAAATCCATATTTCAATTTGATATGGGACCATCAATCTTCGCTTAAAGTCTGTTCGAATTCATTTTGATCTTCAAATATGAACACATCAATTCTTGTAATGTTCAAAGTCAAAGGACACCAACAAGTTCTGTTGTTCTATTTTGCATTTCATTACGTCGAATTCCCCCTTTTTATTGTATGATTCTCTTGTACTTTTTCCGGTTTCTCTTGTTCCTTAACAGTATGGATATATCTCCTACGGAAGGGTCAGCAGATACACAATGTAAAGGTTCCCTCTTTTTACGCCTCCGCCATGAAGTGTCACCGGAGGCATTGTGGTTTTGGGTTGTCCGTCCGTCCGTTCGTCCTTCCGTCCGTAATCAATTTGTGATCTGTGATGTTCACATTTATTTTTACATTTTGAACATCATCCCTTGGTAGCTTTTGGACAGTCCAGTGCCCACACATACATACGCTGCTAAATCAATCCAGAGGTATCATAACGTATAGACCTGTATTTTTCCAAGAGCGTCTCGATTTAGCAACAATCTTCCTGGTAGTCAAATGCTCCAGCATACCTAGCTACATACTCATTCAAAATATTCATGTAATCTCCTCAAGCTGCCACCACAGTTGTGTATTTATAAATGTGTGTTCATGTATATGTTCAATCGATGACGTTTGATGGTAAAGTCCCATTTCAAGGTTCATGAATTTAGCTTGCATATTTTATTCAGGAGAATAAAGAGTCACGCATTCAGGCAGACATAGGCCCACACACACACACACACACACACACACACACACGCTCACACACACAAAGAATAAGAAGTAACGAAAACCAGTGCCAAATTGCTGTATTTGTAAGACTATTGAAATGCTTGCTTATTAATTAGTTTGCAGAAAATTTGGTGAAATCTTGACATACTGTAAAACATGATATATTCGCGGCATGATTTTTTTTTTTTTTGCCAGTTGGAGCCGACAACCTTTTTCGTGGCATGGAATTTTCGCGAAGTGCCACTGGCGTTCAATGCATATAGTGTAAACAAGGACTTTCGCATGCATTTTAATTTCGCGAATCTTGGCGCTCGCGAAATTCGCGAAATTAAATTGCACGCGAAAATTCTTCGTTTTACAGTATTCAGATGATAGAAAACCCCCACGAAAATGTTAGTGATATTAATGCACAAAGGCAAGACAATCATAAGCCATTGCTTCACCTAAAAGTTGTCTCAAAGTACAGATGTGTGCCGTGTGGAGGACTCAGGAAACCAATGTCATAATATCTATGATAATGATTTGTCATAAGTTTAGTAGAAAATCATTACGATCGTGTTTTGCAAGCAAACTCGTGCTGTATATTAATGGGAATTTTAATTATTTCTTTTTGTGTCTTTTGTTTTCTGTAACATTTTGATTTTTTTCACAGATTCAAGATTTGATGTTGTATTATAACAGCGATGATCACGATTTATGGCATCAAACCTCAACGGGAGGTGACTTGGCCCGATGGGTGTGTACTATGCCACATCTTTTGAAGTTCAGTCTGGACTGTCCCTACTTGCCTGACAGCTTCCTTTCAACAGCCGTTACCTCAGCATCATCCTGTCAGGTATGTCAGAATCTGTTAGTTAGGTGCTTTTTGGATCATAGTACACCACATTTAAAAAAAAAATAGTCAACTACAAGTCGTGTATGACTTCCATGATAGCATTTTTTTTTCTCTCGCAGATTGACATTTCAGTGAGGTGCTATACTTAAAATTTTGTGTTACCGTAGTCATCCCTAATGTTTAACCCTCAATTCATTATGAGAGAAAGAGCCGGTAAGAACACTTCTGTTACATTGTTGATTTATTGAAAATAAACAGACTTAAGGGATATCAAGAAAACGAGATATACAACCGGCCTCCAGGACCTTGTCTTTCGTGGCAGAGATTTCGACAAGACAAGATCTCAGTTATTCCTTTTTGGTCTTCTTGGACCCTAAAAAAGTCCATTTTTTATGAAGAAATGATCTCTCGGTGGCATTTGTTACTTTCTAGAATGAGGGATACCCTGTGATGCTACTGCTGCACAAAATAAAACAAAATTAAATAGATTAACTTAATCCACCTCTCTCTTCCCCGTATAGTCATAAGTATGTAGTGCGGTGTGCGAATTTTGCATGCTAAATACGAGACCTTTCTTGACCCCTAACGTGGATGAAGCATTATTGATTCAACCCTCAAAGATGTTATTATATGCATATCGATCCTTGTATCACAACACAATGGTTATCAAACGCTGACAACAACATTAAGGAAACAAAATAAAGAGGAAAATGAAGTTTGAGGATACCTTAGATGGGGAATGAGAGTTGTATAACTAACTTGATTTAAGGGCTCAGTCAAGTGTCAGATGGCTGGGTCTGGATACTCCTTTGCCTTTTGTTTGTTTTTGAAAACCATGAAAACAGGGTAGGCCTACCTATCATAGTATTCTCGATCCAGCAACAGATCATTAGCTGATCAGGAATGTCCCCATGAGTCCACTTGCCCTATACCATATCGATAACATGACACAATGTACGACAGAGGGGAGATGTTGTTTTCATCAAACCTTAGTAAAAAAAAAAATCACTTGACATCCGTGGCTTGAAATTCAAAAGTTAAATATATTTCATGAACACTGTTTTCACGTATTTATGTTCCATCCTACATACTTCCTATTTATTCTTTTTTAATCCTTTCATCACAAAGTGCAGCCGCGGCCGGAGGCATATGTTTTCTGGTTGTCCGTCCGTCCGTAATATTGTGTTTGGACAGCATAACTTGAGAACCGTTTGAGATATACTAATGAAATTAGGCATCTGTATGTATGACTGGACGAAGTTGTGCCTCTCTACTATTTAATGGGTGCCAATGCTCAATGTCAAAGATCAAAGATAAAAGGTCAAAGGTCAATTTTAATACCCAAAACGTCATTATTTCCTCATATCTGTGCAAGAGCCAAATGTGTTGTCTTCAAACCTAGAGTAAACATGTATTACGCCATAAAAAAAGAAATATCTAGAGAAGGTTGTAACTTCTTTGTCTTCATTTGAAAACAGAGTACATCTTACTGTTTTCGACCCAGTAACTGATCGCTTGCCTTATCAGGATAATCCATGATTTCAGTGGTTATCATATCGATAACAGATAACATTGACAAATTAAAGCAAATGTACAAATCCAGTTACTTCAAAATGCCTTGGCCTTTTATTTTTTTTTTCAATACGCTCCTTATGAATAATGTGCAAGCAGATTCGTACTGACATACAGGAATGAGGAAGCTTTTGGTGATTTTGCTCTGTTGAGACCTGACGACACTGACAGATTGTTCAAATGAATGAATGAATGAATTTTTGAAATTTCTGCTTAGTCGGAGTTGGGTGAAGGTACTACAATAGCTTGTGATGTCACATGTGTACAACGATATAAAGAAAGAATAAAGACAATTCAACACATTTCCATTTTCCTTGCATAACAAAAGAACACTGGAATTCTCCCTTTCAGAAGGCAGGAGAATTACCCTTTACATACGTCGGTAACAAGAAGAGAAAAATGTGTACTTTATTCCAAAAGTTCAAAAGTTAAGTTTTTTTTAAATTCTCTTTTTATTTTCTTATTTTATTGTTGTCCGCATGTGACATCAAACATTGTAGTAGCTTTCTCGTCCAGCAGTGATAGATACTTACAGAATTCATATCTTTTGAACGGATTGTCCAATTTTCCCCAAACTTTCACTGATGTGTTCTACTAATATTGTCGCCTTCACTCAATCAACATGTGAAGGTGGACTTGTCTGCCAAGCCATGCAGGACGTCATCTTTTGAGTTTTTTAATTTCCCCGAGACCACATGGACAGCATGTGAAGGAGTAGTCTTGCACAAGATGCAGCACACTTTGGTCAAGAAAACCTTCTTATAGACAAAAACGAGAAAAAAACAAAATAAATAGACTTCGGTAGTGAAATCACTGCTTTTGGTGGATAAAGAGCCTAAAAAATGAAAAAAAAATGTGTATATTAAGGATTACATCAAGGAGTTACTTGCTCCGTTTTTGTGCCTCCTTGGTTACATTTGAAAATGTAATTGCCGTGTATACACGTTATGATTATGTAACGGTTTGTTTCCTTTATTTTTTGAACGATCCAAAATATTGAGGCCTTTGTGCTTGTTGCCCCTTTAAAGAGAGAGAAAAAAAAAAACGAACGAGATTTATTACCCCAGCGATGCTATGCCTGGCACGTCTGGTTTAAGTCTGTCATAAGGTTTTAGAGAGAAGTTCAATATATTGTAGAAATTGTGATTTATCACCCCATTCCCCCTTCCCGGTCCCTATGCAAGGAATCCGTTGATCTTACATTAAACTTGATTATGGCATGAAACTACTATGTAGGTGTTTCAAAAAACAGTTCCCACTTTCAATTGTTAATAATTCAAAAACTATAAAGCAAATAACACTGTCATTGATATGAGTGATAGCTGAATAGTGAACAATTTGGTTGAAGGTAGTTTAAATATCAAAACATCAATCAGTTTCATGAAATCCATGATTGATTTCGCAGTTGGGTTTCAGATTTTGCTCTATTTTCAACCCTCTGTACAAAATTTTCACTTTGCACAGGGGTCAATAAGTGTGTATGGGAGTGTGACACTGACAATGGTCCTGAACAATAGCCAGGGTTTGAATGTTTCATTATTTATTCATTAGAAATTACACTATTACAATTATAGTCTTTATTCAGCTTCTGGCAGTATCTGAGTAAATTAAGTCAAACGCCTGCCGATACTTTCGTTGAGTCGCGACAGTGCTCTCCCTTCTTCTGAAAAACGAAATTACAATGGATACCTTCTGTTCTGTCGTGAACATAGTGGCAGGAAGCAAAGAAAATCAATATTAGAGTATACACTTGTGTATATGTAGCCTTAAATGAATATACCGTAAAACAAATCGCCCCAATGAAAAATGCTGCTGACCTCTTTACCAAAAATGATCTCTTTTTATCGAAAAAGCGACAAATTTGTCAGACTATTAGTTGTATTTTATAAATCCATTATAGTTCGGGACTTTGAGGTGTTCTCTTGTGGAGCCGGGAAATGTGCAAACGCCGGGAATTGTGCAAACGTCTTGCCAGGAAATGTGCAAACGTCTCGCCGGGAAATGTGCAAATTTCATCAACGGAAAGTGTGCAAACATGACGCCGGGAAATGTGTAAAAGTTCAATTTTGCCGGGAAATGTGCAAACGTCGCCGGGAAATGTGCAAATCATTTACTTTAGCGATATTGTGTATAAAGATAGTAGATAAACTCCATATCAAAACTGCCCTTGAACTTCCAACATTTACATTTTCTTAGTGAAATCCTTGACAGATTTTCAACGAAATTAGCAGGTAGCACGATTATGGCAATGGGATCTCAATTTGTTTATAGTAGCCACCCCCCCCCCCCGAAAAAGGGGAAGGGGGCCTCAAAGTCCCAGGATTACGGTATTATCGAAATTCGTCTTGTATTTAAAGAGGAATGAGCTACGTTGGTTCTTTAAACACATTGATGACAGGAATCAAGGGGTGCCCTGATTTGGGGGGAGGGAGGGAAGTGATGGAGAGGAGGGGGATTGTCCACATTTACTGCATCTTCTTGATAAATCTCAAGAAGGATTTTCCCCAAACTTGGCAGATACCATATTTACGGTGATATGGTCTTATATGGTAAAATGAGCCCCACCCCCTCCCACCGCCAAAGGGGGGGGGGAGGAGGAGTTGAAGCTTCAAGTCCCTAAACTCTGGAATTTTAATCTTCTTCTGTGGAACCGAAGAATATAGAACCACGTTACATGAAGACACTTGTTCCTTAAATTTAAGATTTGATTATGTCGGGTCCAGGAGTGCCCTGATAAGGGGTGTGAGGGGGAGGAGGGGGATTTTCCACATTTTCTGCAGAGTCTTGTAAAATCTATGACGGGTTTCACCAAACTTGGCAGATAATAATATTTATGGTGATTAGATCTTAATTTGTGACCCTGCACCTCAAAACAAACAAAAAGTCGCCAGACATGAATTTTTAGTTAAGACCATATTCTGAAAGAGCAGACTTTAAGCTTTAAAATGATGTATAACTCAAATCAAATGGACTCTCCTAACCTATCTAAATATTGGAAAGAAAGCACAAACTCAGGAAAAGTGTGAACTGAGAAAAGAGGCTCTGAAGTACAGTGTCTATTCAAGCGGTTAATCTTTACCAAACCGTGCTGGCTGTGCGATGAATGGGACAAAAAAAAGGAAGTAACCCACCAGAGTAACAACAATGAAGGGATTATCAGATTAAACTGAAATTATACATGCCTCATTAACACATTCTGTCCATAATTAATGCCAACTTTCAAAGCAGTAGCACTATCCTTTCAAAAGCTATTAGAGTTGAAAGTTAAGAGTGTGGACAAGGTTTTTCAGAAATGAAAAAGGGATTCTAAAGACACACATAATTACACTCTTCTACCAAAAATGTTTGAGATAAACTGCTAAAAAAACACACTTTCCTGCGCGTTTTATGATACCAAATTTTAGCATAATGTAAAAGAAGACCCGCTCTTTCAGAAAATATGAAAAAGTCAAGTTCGGCTAGGTTGACCCATTTCACTTATTTCCAGTCCTCACGCAAAATCAGTGTGTGCGACTTTATGTTCGTTTTGAGGTGCACGGTCACATTTGTTAAATTGAATCCCCCCCCCCCCCCCCCCGCCGAAGAGGAGGGGGGAGGGGGTTGAACCCTCAGAGTCCCTATTCTCTTGATTTTTTTTTTCAACTTCTGTCGAACCGAAAACGTTAGTGCTATAAAGACATTAATGACCGAAATCTAATGTTTGATTATGGCGGGTCTGGGGTGCTCTGATCGGGGGTAGGTGAGGGGGAGGAAAGGGATTTTCAGAATTTTCTCCATCTTCTTGAAAAAAATCTATGACGAATTTTCACCAAACTTGGCAGATAGCATCTCTATGGTGATAGTACTGTAAGTACAGCTAATGCATGATGTAGGTTCAAGTTTACTATGACAGATGAAGGGATGCCCAAAAAGGGGAGGGGGTAGGAAGGAGGCTTAATTTTCACATTTTTGTCTTTTTCCTGAAAACTCAAGACGCATCCCTAGGGGTAATAAAATTATATATCAGCTTTAAAAAAGGCCTTCTGTACAAAAATGATGGAGCTGATAGAGTGCTGGTGTCTGTTATAATAAGTTAATTCATGAATTAATGTTAAAAGAAACCTGTACTGACATTTTCTACTCGTCTGATAATTCTAATCTACATTTTTGATGCCTACAACTGGAAAGAGAGGATTCTAAAACCCAGAATAAGCCTGTAACGATTTTTTGAAAAAAATGAAAACGAGCAAGCCAAGGAACGATCCACACAATTTGGCATACGTCACAGGTGCCAACCTCCGACTTCAGCCAAACGAACTAGAAAGGTTCTACACATGTCAATTTACTGATGAAATCTCACACGAAGTACTGCAAAAACTGTTATTTAGTAAAATTGCAATATGGAGCTGAAATAAACATGTTAAACAATATTTATTAATTTTTAAAAGGAATCTCTTCAAAAGCTTTTTTATTTAGATCAAATTTGTGGGGAATATTCCAGATATGCAAAATGAAATTGGCATCATTGTCCGAACGTGCTGCCCATAGAAAATTATGTGTAAAAAAAGTAACGTTGCACTAACTATGCATTGATGATGAGCGATAATGGTTCGACATCACAGTTCAAACTATCTAACGAAGATGAGGACTGAGTGATTCTTAAAATCTAAATCCAAAAAATAGTCAACGGCAATCACGGTTTACGCCTAGTTAGAAGAAAACGGCACTCAGTACATATAGACTCTAGACTAGAACTAGGACTAGGACTAGTGAGCAGTCAAGGACCGAGAAGATTCTACTCGCCGCTCCGTCGACAGCTGTACGTACACAGCGCTAATATAGGTTTTCCCGGTCAATTTCATACTTATGTCTCTCAAATTCATTAATGTGCATTCAAATTCACGCAGCGCATGCACGTAAAAATATTCAGGCATTCAAATTCAGAATCCGAGCGAACAATTTCATTTATGAGCGTTCTATTTCGTTTTCGTGAAATCAAATTCACGATTGGGCATTCAATTTCAAAATGCGAGCACCGACTTTCCTACTCGTGCATTCAAATTCATGCGATAGTCACGTGATAGTCCCAATGAGCTTGTTTGGAGCGTTCAAATTCATTTTTAGGCAATCAAGTTCCTACTTCGTGCAATCAATTTAACGAGGAAAATGGAGTAGACTTTTAAGAAAGGAAAAAGGGCCAACACAACCAATGAATGCTTGCATATAGTGTAATTAGGATTTTTTACATGTTCTACATTGTTCTCTGTTCATGTATTCTTTGTTTTTTATCTCAATAAATTTCAAATTGCAATGTCCAATCAACAGTGCATAAAAACAACACAACGACTAGTAATCATATTCCTAATTGATGATGCTGCATGCTGACAACGCCCAAACACCAACCACATAATGACAATTCATCGATTTAAAACAAACTGACACACAATGATCTCACATAGTCCCGCCAAAGTACATCAATAAGACAGCAATACACAACAAACAACATGCAAAATGTTCATGTATCAGTTGCAATATAGTCCAAAATGTGCTTTTTTCCTCGAAAGTGTCAACCAACTCTCCGTATAATGCTCGTCTGTTGGCCTATACAGTGCCTAATTTTTGTTTGTTTGTTTAATTTTCTATCAAAGAAGATGGCTGGATAACCCATATTCAGCTGCAAAAGCTGATCTTCCATATGGGGTCCAGTTAGATGTTCTGCTCTTTGCGATGAATAAATGAAGTGGGATCTTTTACGTGTATGAGTTGTGACTCTCTTACACGTATGGGACCTATATTTTATGTCCAATCCAAGGGACATGTGCCTGTACATTCCTATTTGCTAAGCGCGAGTTCAAAATTGTCAGTGAACAGGTGGACCTCTACTGCAAAATAAATAATCATCATAAATCCCAATATATTCAAAGCCAAATGAAAAACACATGCATACACGGCCCCAAACTAACTAAATTCAGGACTTCTTTTAAATTGAATGCAGTTATTTGGAACATGGTTGCCTATTCACGAATTTGAATGACCCACGAGATTCCGTCGCCAGCTTGACATGAATTTGAATGCTCATTTATGAAATGCGTGCTCCTCTCTTAAATTTGAATGCTCCGATAGTGAATTTGAATGTTCCGATAGTGAATTTGAATGCTCCGATAGTGAATTTGAATGCTCCGATAGTGAATTTGAATGCTCGGATAGTGAATTCGAATGACCGGATTTTGAATTTGATTGCTGATTCAGTGCTGCGAGCGTGGAATGCGTGAAATCGAATGCTCGGAATAGGAACTTGAATGACAAAAGTATGAAATTGACCGGGAAAACCTATAATAGGCACAGCGTAAACGTTTAGTATGCAATACATACTAAACATACATGCCAGAACTTGAAGAAAGTCCAGACGAAAGTCCAGACTCCAAGGTCTAGCGTTGCCGCTAGAGGCCCTTGTGCTGCAGGCCCTGTTGTTTCTGTGCTGAATTTTGCAGGTAAGGCAGGTATCTGCTTTATGGATTTTCAATGTTTTTGTGGTCGAGATAAATCTCATGGTGGTCGTATTAACACCAAGGACTAACTTAGATCTAGTTTTAGTAGGACCCATACCTCGGAAGAGTGGCCCGACCACGTAGATACAAACAGTGCCACCGCTTCGCGATCCAAGCGCTGGTGTAGGCATAGTGCTAGAGTATTTCCGTATCCATGTAGATATCTCAAAATTCACTCAACCAAATTGCACCAAAATCACAAGAAGTATTTTATGACTCATGTCCACTTGCTCACGCTAATTGGAACCAAATCGCAAGTTGAGAAGCGTAAGTGAAGTTGTCGACTTCCTGTCGTCGCTAAA
Organism: Diadema setosum; assembly: GCF_964275005.1. Classification (NCBI taxonomy): domain Eukaryota; kingdom Metazoa; phylum Echinodermata; class Echinoidea; order Diadematoida; family Diadematidae; genus Diadema; species Diadema setosum. Next base: position 1,428,413 of record NC_092696.1, read on the forward strand.
AACAATCTGCTCTGTACGACTATAAACAAGAGTGATCGCGGCGTAGTAGCCCTACTTGCCTGCGCACGCACAGACTGAAGTTAGCCATCTGATATCATGAGACAAATCTTTCAAGTAATCGGGAGCAGAAAATCAACTTATAAATTATTTGAGCTAAGTTGAATGAAAAATAAAGTTCGTAAATCACACAAATCGCTAAAATCATGACATTTTTTAATTTAGTTCCCGCGTAAATTCCCCGTTCGCACAGCACTAGTCGGCCAACTTCAGTTCTAGATTGTGCATATCGCGTTTACCAAGATCTCTCGCGAAGAGTGAGGTTTTTTTTTAGTGACAATTTGAAATTCGGCGTCAATATTGATACTTCTCGATTACCGATTTCGTTCAAATATACGGTATTTTGAAATATGCTTAGAAGTATATCCTGTAATTTTGGTGCGATTCGGTTCAGCGAAATTTGAGACAGCTGCATGGATAGGACAGTACACAAGTGCCGCCTGCTAGCTAAATTGGGCCTAAGCGTCGTCTGCTACTCGGCACGATTTAACGCACGCGTATGCGAGGGCTGTAATCAGTGAAACATTTGGCACCTGTGACATCACAACAACCGGGCTCGTCAGCTCATTAGCATAATTCTCGCCAAAAAAGTTCCATTTTCAACATGAAGTTACGGGCTAAATCGTTATGAAATTTTGATTCTGTTTGCACCGCTGGGTCTTTTAGAATTAAAAGAACAACATATAAAAAAAAATAAAAAACCGGTACAATGCCCTTTTAAGTGCGGCCGAGGCGGTTTTGTGACATATTCAGCTTCTTCTTGAAACCCTTATATAATAGATATTTGCCAAGCTTGACACGTAGCGTAGCGTATTTATCTGATGATATGACCTCAATTTGTCTAAATGAGCACTGCCCCTACCCCTAGGTTGGGAGGAGATGGAGCCCCCCCCCCCCCCCCCATCTCCGCCCCTTTAACTTGAAAGGGACCAAGACGAGGGGGTGGGGTCGTTCGGGCGGAATTCAGAATTTTATTGATAACCTTATACACATGAAAAACGGAATACATACTTTTTAAAGAAATTTTCTATACAACCAAGAGTAATAGAACACAATTTTATCAAATTTTTAGAAGGTGCACTTATACTTTGAAGAAGTTTCACGTCTCCTTATGACGTGGGGGCTATACCCTGGTCTTATCCCTAGCTTTTGGGAAGGGGAACAAATTGGACTTGTTGCCCCTTCGAACAAAGAGGGATTCTATTACCCTAGAGATGCTACCTCCCACATTCGGTGAAAATCCGTCAAAGATTTCTCAAGAGGATGCAGAATATGTGGAAATCCCCCCTCCTCCCCCTCACTCACCCCCATAAGGACACCCCTCGACCGCCACAATCAAACATAAAATACAATTTCAGGCATTAATGTCTCCATAGCACTAATTAAGCTCTATCTTCTCCGGTTTGACGGAAGAAGATAAAAATTTCAGAGTTTAGGGACTCCGAGGCTTCAACCGCCACCCTTTCGGCGGTCTGTGTGTGTGTGTGTGTGTGGGGGGGGGGGGGGGAGGGCGGGGGGGGGGCGACTCATTTTACCAAATTAAGTGCATATTACCGTAAAAAGGCAATATGCCAATTTTGGTGAAAATCCGTCGTAGATTTTTCAAGAAGATGCTGAAAATGTGGAAAATTCCTCTCCTTGCCATCACCCCCCTCGATCTGGAGACCCCTTGATCTGTCATAACCAAACATGAAATTTCATTCATTAACGCCTTGTCTTCATAGCACTAACTTAGCTCTATCTTTATTGGTTTGACAGAAGAAGATTAAAAAAAAAAAATCCAGAGTTTAGGGGCGCTGAAGCTTTAACTCCCCGCAGCCCCACCCCCTTTCGGTTACGTTAATGTCTTTATAGCACTAACTCAGCTCTGTCTTTTCCGGTTTGACAGAAGAAGATTAAAAAAAAAATCACAGATTTTTGGGATGTTGTAACTAAATGAACATTTCGTCCACGAAATGATAATATCGATAACGAAACAGTCATTTTGTCGACGAAATGACCGTGCTACACTTGGCACTCCATCATGTTTTTCTTCATGGTTTAAACCATGGTTTCATTTGTGACCGTGCACCTCAAAACGAACATAAAGTCGCACACCCTGATTTTGCGTGAGGTCTGAAAATAAGTGAAATGGGTCAACCTAGCCAAACTTGACTTTTTCATATTTTCTGAAAGAGAAGGTCTTCTTTTACATTATGCTAAAATTTGGTATCATAAAACGGGCAGGAAAGTGTGTTTTTTGGCAGTTTATCTCGAACATTTTTGGCAGAATAGTGTGATTAGGTGTGTCTTTCGAATCCCTTTTTCATTTCTGAAAAACCTTGTCCACACTCTTCACTTTCAACTCTAATAGCTTTTGAAAGGATAGTGCTACTGCTTTGAAAGTTGGCATTAATTATGGACAAAATGTGTTAATGAGGCATGTTTAATTTCAGTTTAATCTGATAATCCCTTCATTGTTGTTACTCTGGTGGTTTACTTCCTGTTTTTTTTTTTGTCCCATTCATCGCACAGCCAGCACGGTTTGGTAAAGATTACGCGCTTGAATAGACACTGTACTTCAGAGCCTCTTTTCTCAGTTCACACTTTTCCTAAGTTTGTGCTTTCTTTCCAATATTTAGATAGGTTAGGAGAGTCCATTTGATTTGAGTTATACATCATTTTAAAGCTTAAAGTCTGCTCTTTTAGAATATGGTCTTAACTAAAAATTCATGTCTGGCGACTTTTTGTTTGTTTTGAGGTGCAGTGTCACATTTGTACCACCTTCGTGCATTGGGGCCATTATGTCGACATTATAATTTTATAATATAAAGGTATTTATGTTACCATGTAGAAGTTTATTTATAAAAAAAAACAGAAAAAACAAACAAAACTATAAGTCGCCATAGGGGAAAACATTTAATGATTATGATAATATACCGAGTCGACTTCAGGATTATACATGCATTACACACGTAGGCCTACAGGCCTGTGTTATATCGTCATGACGACATAATTATCATCCTACCAAGTTGAACATGAACCTTTATCGAAGCTGTCTGATGGGGAATAGGTATCATGCCAGGTATTGTGCACTGTATAGGACACAACAGAGAAATTATGTTAGGGAGATATCTTCGTCGCGACGATATGAGACAAAAGATTGTCGCCAATCGTCCCCAACGATCTAAATTTTTGGCCTAATGTGCTCATTACTGCGCTCTTTTTGGCTCATCAAAAAAATCAACAATAGATGGTCCCGACGAGTCGGAACGAAGACGTCTCTTTTCGTCGCGGTTAATCAATTAAGGAGATCTTTTGTTGATCGGCGAGGCGTTTCAATGATTGTTCAAACGTCGTACATCGTCCCCGACGATTGCGTATTCAACTTGACTCACTGTTTTGTGAAGGGATTTGGTGATGGCTTCGCGTCGCACATCGTCCCGACGATTGACCATTGAATTTAAATCACCATTCCGTGGCGAGTTTGTTAATCCATAATAATTGTTCAAACGTCGCACTTATCGTCCCGACGATTGCTCATTCAACTTAAATCGCCGCTCGATGCTGAGGTTTTTATTTTTTTCTAACGTCGCGAGTGGTCCCGACGATTGACCATTGAACCTGAATTGTCGTTCAATGATGCCACCGGGATAATTCATCTTCTATGAAGGCTTGCTCTTATGTTTGCCATACTTGTCTGTAAACAATGCAAAAACATCGTAACGAGATCCGATGGCTATCAGACTCCCGAAATTCTTGAATGAATCATGAAAAAAAAGTGACGAACATACATTATCATATCTTTCCACAAGTCCAGAGCTTGAAAGCAAACATCAGGCATCTATTTTATCATCGTACAATGCGGAGTTGAACATAATTGTTATTCATTTCCGATGGTCAAAGCAAATATCCGACATTAATATCATAGCATCTTTCGGAGCTGAATGTTATTGCTATTTACTTTCGAACGTAAAAGCAAATATCCGGCATTCATTTTATCATCATACGGAGTTGTAAATTATTAGAAGTCATTTCCGAACGTCAAAGCAAACATGCGATATTTATTTCATCATCGTTCATCATCGTATACGGAGTCGAATATTATTGTTATCCATTTCCGGACGCAAAATCAAATGTCTGACATTACTTCGACAGAACTTCGGTGGTACAGTATAATGGCAATTCGTCGGGGCGATATGCGACGTTTGAATACGTTTAATGTAACAATAATGTTTAATGTAACAAACCGTTGTCAAGAATAACTCTATTTAATATCTAAAATTGCGCAGTCCATTTTGATACATAATGTATATACTGAAAGTTAACGCAAAAGACGAAAATTGCAAAATCATGATTAAAGATTTCAGGTAACAGTGTATCGTATAAGACTCGGTAACTTGTTATGATAACATCCATAAGTCGGCTTTGATTGCACACTATTCCGCTGCTATCAAAAAGAAACTAATCCAAACATGTACAAAAGTACAGCTTCAGTATTGCAGTTTCATCAAATCAATGTGCTACCATGTTGATAAACTGTCCGCATTATTTTCGAGGGGCAGAGAAGCATATTCACGGTGTTAAGCATGAAATAGTATTGGTTGAGATGAGGATTCAGCTATTAGCCTTTTTAGAGATACAACGTACTCTGAAAAGAAAGAAATGTTAAAGAGCATACAATTCTGACAGGAAATCAAAGTTCATTTGGTGAACTGGTGAAGATCGGTTTTGAAATGGTAGAGATATCCAGAAACAAAGTGAAACATAGCGATCCTTGTAAAAGGCGGGCACCTATAAGCCATTTGAAATCGCACTTCTCTTTGGGTTTTGGATTCATGATGAACCCTTCCTTTCATACTAAAAAAAAATAATCATTGTCTGATGATGTCAATTACTATCGCAGTATTTCAAAGTGGAATGAATATCCCTACTAACTAGTTACATGACACAAACATAATGGTGTCTTGAAATTTGTTGTGAAGATGATAGATGAATGTTACAAAGAGATAGGAGGTAGAACATATCCTTACCGCATTCATGCAAGATTAATGATATTGTAGCAATAGTACCCCCCCCCCCAAAAAAAAACAAACAAACAAACAAAACAACAACAACAAAACAAAACAAAACAACCGCAATAATCATAATAATAACAATAACGATAATAATATACAAGGATATCAAGGAAGAGCACGGATGCAACTGGGTCCCTTCGCGGTCTTTACACGGATATCCCCAAAAAGTTGACACATTACATTTGCTTTTGCTTTTGATACTTTATTATTTTGGGGCGACATGCTTCCAGAGCTAAGTGATATGTAACAAGCACACCAGAAAATCTACAGCAGATTACATACGCATCTGCTTGTCGACATCATCTTTTGGGGTTGTCCGTCCGTCCGTCCGTCGTTCTGTCCGTCTGTTCATAATCAGTTTGTGATTTGTGATGTTCACATCTATTTTAAAACATTTTGACTTCTGAAGCAAAGAAAACCAATGTCAAACTGCTGTATATACAAGACTATTTAAATGCTTGCTTACTCGTGGATTTGCTAAAAATCGGTAAAATCTTGATATATCAGAATATGATTATGATATATCTATTGAAATTATATATATTCGATACAAAACGTTATCTAAGTACAGTTACTGATTAATACACAAAGGCAAAACAACCATAAGACATGTTGCATCATGCGATAGTTGCCCCCAAAAACAGACGTGTGAAGTGCAGAGTACTTAGAAAATAAATGTCATTGTACTTATGATAATGATTTTTCATAAGTTTTGTTGAAACTCATTACGGTCGTGCTATGCAAGCCAGCTGTGTCGGTGCGTTGTGAATATTGCATGGGATCCTAACTCTTTTACGTTGTGTCTTTTGTTTTCTTTAATATTTTTTTTCACAGATTCAAGACTTGAGGTTATATTATACCGAAGATCATCAAGATTTCGGGCATAAATCATCAGCGGGAGGTGACTTTGCCCAATGGGTGTGTGCTATGCCACGTCTTTCGAATTTCACTCTGTATTGCCCCTACTTGCCTGGCAGCTTCCTCTCAACAGCCGTTACCTCAGCATCATCCTGTCAGGTATGTAATCTGTTAGTTAGGTGCTTTTGGAATCATAGTACACCTCATTTCAAAAATAGTTAACCACAAGTCGTGTTTGACTTCCCGTGATAGTATTTTTTTTTTCTCTCGCAGATTGACATTTCAGTGAGGTGCTATGCTTAAAATTGTGTGTAACCGTAGTCATCCCCAATGTTTAACCCTCAATTCATTATGAAAGATAGAACCGGTAAGGACACATCTGTTACATTGTTGATTTATTAAAAATAAACAGAATTTAGGGATATCAAGAAAACGAGAGAGTACAACCGGATTCCTTGTCTTCCTTGGCAGAGATTTCGACAAGACAAGATCTCAGTTATTCCTTTTTGGTCTTCATGGACCCTAAAAAGTCCATTTTTTATGAAGAAATGATCTCTCGGTGGCATTTAATAGTTTCTAGAAAGAGGGGTAGCCTGTGATGCTACTGCTGCACAAAATAAAACAAAGTAAAATAAATTAACTTAATCCTCCTCTCTCTTCCCCGTATACTCATGAGTATCTAGTGCGGTGTGCGAATTTTGCATGCTTTATACGAGACTTTTCTTGACTCCAAAAGTGGATGAAGTCTTATTGGTTCAACCCTTAAAGATGTTATCCTTGTAATCACAACACAATGATTATAAAACGCTGACAACAACATTAAGGAAACAGAATACAGAGGAAAATGAAGTTTGAGGAGACCTCAGATGGGGAATGATATATAGCTAACTGGATTTAATGACTCAGTCAAGTGTTACATGGCTTGGTCTGGACACTCCTTGTCCTTTTTATTTGTTTTCGAAAACCATGAAAACAGGGTAGGCCTACCTATCATAGTATTCTCGATCCAGTAACAGATCATTAGCTGATCAGAAATGTCCCCATGAGTCCACTTGGCCCATACCATATCGATAACATGACACAATGTTGATATGAAGAGTTTGTTCGCAAAAACCGATAAGTCCATTTTTGAAGAGTTTGAAATACGGTCTCTGTTATAAAGTATAAAACAATACCTTATAAGCGATGTACTGGTCACTACATATAAAGGTACATTTTTGAAGTTATGGTTAAAAGAAGCAAAAAATTTCTTATTATTCTCTTTATTTTCTGACCTTTAATCGCAATTATCTCCATTTGGCAAATATGGACTTATCGGTTTTTTGGAACAAACTCTTCATATTATTCTTATATAAACTCACACACTTTAAATACATTAAACCATTAAAGGACAAGTTCACCTTCATAAACATAAGGATTGAGAGAATGTAGCAATATTAGTAGAACACATCATTGAAAGTTTGAGGAAAATCAGACAATCCGTTCAAAAGTTATGAATTTTTGAAGTTTTTGTGCAGTACCCGCTGTATGAGAAGACTACTGCAGTGTATGAATAACTTAGATGTCACATGCGTACAACAATATAAGGAAAATATAAAGAGAATTTCACAAAATTCCATCTTTTGAAAAAAGTACACATTCCCCTGACTCGTTACCGATAAATGTTATGGGTAATATTATTCCCCCTGCCTTTAGAAAGAGGCAAGTCAATTGCTCTTTTATTATGCGAAAAAAGTGAAAATATGTTGAATTTTCTTTTGTATTTTCTTTATACTGTTGTACGCATATGACTCACAAGCTGTAGTAGTCTCCTCATCCAGCGGTTCCAACACAAAAATTTAAAAAATTCATAACTTTTGCATCGATTGTCCAATTTTCCTCAAACTTTCACTGATGTGTTCTACTAATATTGTTGCATTTTCTCAATCCTTATGTTTGTGAAGGTGAACTTGTCCTTTAAGTTAGCGATACTCTCCTTGTGAATTATGTACTTCTGCTCTCTTTGCTAAAATGGTATCCTGGATTACGACAGAGGGGAGATGTCGTTTTCATCAAACCTTAGTAAAAAAAAAAAATCACTTGACATCCGTGGCTTGGAATGCAAAAGTTAGATACATGCTCCATTCTTTTCATGAGCACTGTTCTCACGTATTTATGTTCCATCCTACATACTTCCTATTTAAACCATTTTATTTTTTAATCCTTTCATCACAAAGTGTAGCCGCGGCCGGAGGCATATGTTTTCGGGTTGTCCGTCCGTCCGTATTATTGTGTTTGGACAGCATAACTTGAGAACCGTTTGAGATATACTAATGAAATTAGGCATCTGTATGTATGACTGGACGAAGTTGTGCCTATGTACTATATATTGAGTGCCAATGCTCAATGTCAAAGATCAAAGATAAAAGGTCAAAGGTCAAGTTTTAATGCTCAAAATGTCACTATTTCCTCATATCTATGCAAGAGCCAAATGTGTTGTCTTCAAACCTAGAGTAAACATGTATTACGCCATTAAAAACAAATCTAGAGAAAGTTATGTGGTGAAAGGTCAAGTGAAAAGCTAAAATTTCACTCTTTTCTCCATATCTCGGAAATGTTTCCAAGTATCTTCTTGATACATATGCATGTGCAACTTGTTTTTGTACAGCGCACGTCAAACTTGTCAACTAGGCCTATCTCAATGCGCTCCTCTGTAAATCAACCTCATTCCGTTACGATTTGATGTTTTTAAATTGACTGCCGATTCAGTAGACGAGGTGTCCGATAGACAAAATATGATCTCGACAAAATTTATCTACAACCCCGTATATCAAACCGGGTGTGCACAATAAACGTTAGCATTGTTTGATTTATACATGTATTGTTACGGTCCCAGAGTTAGGCAAATTGGGACTCCACTTGAAAGTTGGTAGGGCAAGTCTTATGGGCGGACACATTAACTGAGAACATTGTTTGTATCTGTGGTTCTTCCTTTCCCCTTACCACGGACGAGCCCCCTAGAGTTTATCACCCCCAAGTAGACTCCCTGTCCCCAGACCAGACCACAAATGGTCATTGGTAACGGTCACTGTAGAAGACAGTCATTGTATACAAGAAGGTGATGAATGATGCTTTGATAATGTAAGAAATTAAGAGTGAGTGTTGAGGAGTATATCTTGGGACGCTGACTGGAGTAAAAGGCAGTCTTGGAATGAGCACTGGCTTGTCATAGTCATGTAATCTTGCGAGCTCGAATAAAAGACTACTTTTGAGACATGAACCATCGAAATGACTGGTTGCCTGGTTTCTTCTTGTGTACGTCCTTTAGAGTTTAACTCCAACTGTTTTGGGTACCAACTCGGCGGTCCCAACAGTATGTTCTCCGTATGCAGTATAACAAGAACCTGAGTCGAATACAAGTAAGTAGGGTGTAGGTTTAGTGCAGTGCAGTGCCAAGTCACACAGCTAGGTGATAATATATTTGTGAGCATCATGACACAATTATGTAAAGCAGAGGTATAGTATTATGTCCTAATACATGTAGCAAGTATTGGAACAGTGACAATCTTTTGCTGGAGTACGTATCCTGTTCATCAAAATAAAATTAGTAGTAGTAGCAGTAATAATAATAATAATAATAATAATAATAATAGAAATAATGAACAACATACACACATTACATATATTATATTGTGTATCAAAAAGGTCCATAACCGCTAACATGGCCATGTCGGCGATAATTTCTCACTGCCACAAAGGCTAACCCATTATTCATTTTTCTCTCTTCATAGTCAAGAGATGGTTTTCACTGTGAACTGTGTGTTGAATATGAACAAAGAAAATGGACTGTGTGGGTTGGCCTTTTTTCCCCTTTATTGCCAATATGATGAGCATCTATTTTTTTTTTTTTTTTGATTTTGAGAATCCGTCCGTAAACACTGGTTTTAAAGGGTGGGGATCGAAAAAGTCTTAGTAGTTCTTACCCTGTTAGTATAAATTTGCCATGATATCTTTGAATGATTTTAGTATTTGATCAAAACCTGGCCACAAACTTAAACAAGCAGAATGAATGACAAAAGTGTATTTGGATCACCGGTTCAGCTGACTTTTCTTTTCGACACTTCTTAGTCTTTATTTGAAAACAGAGTACATCTTACTGTTTTTGACCCAGTAACTGATCACTTGATTAATCAGGAGAATCCATGATTTCACTGGTTGTCATATCGATAACAGATAACAATGACAAATTAGAACAAATATACAAATCCAGTCACTTCAAAATGCGTTGGCCTTTTATTTTTCTATTTTTTTCATTACGCGCCTGATGAATAATTTTCAAGCGTACTTTTATCTGTACTGGTAACCAGGAATAGGACAGGGAGTACAATTCGTTCTCATCAATCTTTAATCCGTTAATAATAATTGGATCTAATGTTTGTGACTTGAAATGCGTGCACGTACTGGTGTAAGGCATATTCGAGTGTTATTCGTTTTTATGTACTCTTTTTTCGTCATGCATTCTCGCTAATTTAACTCTATTTTTATTGTTGTTATTTTCTCTCTTTTTTCTCCACAGATTCAAGATCTGCAGTTGCATCTCAACAAAGAGCAAGAGGATTTAAAACGTCAGTCCTCAGGAGGAGGTGACTTGGCCCGATGGGTGTGTACTATGCCAAGTCTACGGAAGTTCATGCTGTCATGCCTCTTCTTGCCCGATGGTTTCCTCTCAACAGCCATTGCTTAAACATCATCCTGTCAGGCATGTAATCTACGTCCTTTGCTTTTGGGCGTCGTAGAAGGCCATACGTGAAAACGGATAAGGCAAATCATGATTTTCTTGAAAGATAAAATGATTCATATATTTCTATTTCTAGCAGATCGACAGCACTGTGACAGAACTAAGGTTATTTGTAACTAGTCTTCTTCATCTGTTATCCCTTGTTAAGGGTACTTTTGTTGAAATGAATGTTTTACTATAAACAGAATACAATAAAAAAGAACGAGATCTGACACCTGGCCTTTTACTTTCTGGTAAGTCGAGGCGACGATATTTCACATCTTCCGATTTTTTTGTTTGTTCTGGGAACCACTTTTATTTTTTTTCTCTCTCTCCGTCTCTCATACCTCTCTTACCGCCATGATTAACATCGTTTACGTACGACCACTCTTGACCCAAATAAAATCTACTTAAGTACGTTTGTACTATTGCATCAGATCACATTTCTAGTTTGAGGAGATAGATTATACGGACATGGAATAAACAGAATAAACATACTCTCCTATACTTGAACCACTGGCTGTGCTCACCTTCCGTATATTGTTTAATTTATCTTTTTAGGTGAAACATTATTATTTTTTTTTTTAGTACGGAAATAAAACAAACAAATAAAACAAACAAACATTGGCAATATTCCAATCTTAACTCACACGTTTTATATAAAAGTGTATTGAATTATTACATTTGTGGTTGATGTCTTAATATATTACATTGTATTAGTCGGAACATTGTCCAGTCACAAACTGCAAGTGGTATCGTGAAACAGGACAGGGAGCAGATTTTGGTATAATAGATATCGTTTGACCTTCTTTCCATGACTAAAATATATGTAAACCATCAGGACATTTCACAGGCTTCTCTATCTATAAATCAATTATTGGTCTTATGTACGTACAAATGTATCCAGTCCTTCAGAAGAATTGCTTTTTTTTTTGCTCCTTGTTTTTCAACAGATCCGCGATCTCGTGTTTAATTTTCGCAGAATCTTTGGTGATTCTAAATCTCAATCTCATGACGATTCTCAATATGAATCATCGCTTGGAGGAGACTTGGTGCGCTGTGTGTGTGCCTTGCCAAATCTTACGAAGTTTAGTCTGTGGTGCCGCTACTTGACCGATGATTTCCTCTCAGCAGCAGCCGCCTCAGCATCATCCTGTCAGGTATGTGATCTTTAACCATCGAATCAATTGCTTATGGTGTGTAACAGTGCCCCTCTTTTGTCAAATGACTGACAGTGTATTATTTGTTTTTCCTTTGTTTGTTTTTTTTTTGTAGTACAATATTGCTGGGAAATCTAGAATATGCCAGTCCTAGATTCTAATTCATCTTTTGTTGATTGTTTGTGAACAAAGTCTATTCAGTCATTCTCGTTATTTCCAATTCGAATTCTAGCGATAGTTTTCGTCAAATTTCCTTCAAATTCATCTCATATATTTTCCGTTGTGATTTCTTTGGTTATTTGATTTTTCACTTTTTCCACATCAAGGAGTGACAACACACGTGTACTCCATCCACTCACAAAAAAATAAACAAAACAAAACATAGACACACACATAATCACACCCTAATCAGTGTACATACGGAGACAAACATAATTATGTACTCTTACACAAGCGAAGACAGGGGTGACCCATGATTTCGAGGCACATATGATGAAAGACAATTGAGTATATGAATATAAGAACGACCCAAGTCCATGGAAGACCATTTCGAGTAAACTTAAAAAAAACTTCATATCTTATTTATTTGTCCAATAATATTCTATTTAACTGTGACGGGAAGGCAACATTGTATATACAAATTAGAACATATTATTATCATGACAATTAACATTTACATTAATTGTGGAGAGGCCATTTTGTGTGATGGACTTGGGTCGTTCTTTGAATCACAATATGGACTTGGGTCGTTCTTTGGTTCATATACATGATATTCTGCTATAGAGATAAGAGAAGGATGAGAGAGGGCGCTATAATGTGAATGTAAGAATGACCCAAGTCCTTCATTTTTACATTGATATAATATTTAACTCATTCATTTCTGGCACTTCCGGGGGTAATTAGGATTTATTATTTATACACAAGATGAGTCCATGCATAAGCTACAATTTCCCATGTCAAACTGAATTTGGCCAAAAATTGGACTTGGGTCGATCTTATATTCATATCTTCAATTTACATGTGTAGAGGTCTCTCTCATTGATAATACATTTAGTATATTGAAAGACACTGTGCTTTTCTGCTGTTTTCCATGTATGAACAAAGATAAATGCGAGATTTTGACAGTTTCCAGGAAAAGAAAAACAGTGCCACTCGTTTATCATCTGAACAACGCCCTTCTCGAATCTGTTGAATTCGTGAAGTACTTTGGTGTAACCATCACTTCTGATTTGAAGTGGACCGAACACATCAACAATACTTTCAATAAAGCCAATAACGTCCTTGCATTTCTAAGACGCAATCCTTCCCTTAAAATCTGCTGATGTCAAAGCCGCAGCTTACAAAACGTTGGTTCTACCAATTGAAGAGTGTGCTTCCTCTGTTTGGGATCCATCTTCCAAGAACCTCATCCACAAAGTGGATATGGTCCCTAGAAGAGCTGCGAGATTCACTCTGAATCGCTACCATAATACCTCAAGAGTCACTTTAATGCTGCAAAACCTTGATTTGGCCACTCTGGAACAGGCTAACAATTATGTACAAAATATTGAATTGAATCTCATCATGAATGAGTGACCGTGTGTGAACGTGTGTGCCTCGGTGCTCCGCCAACCGTGTACTTCTGAATAGGAAAAGCGGCCAAGAACTGAAATGTCGGGAGCGAGTAGACGACAACGGCGCAATGAAAAGCCCAAGCCCGACGTACCCCCGGGAGCAAATCGTAACCTGGACCCTGAAAAAGCCGCTGAAATTCTGAAAGACGAATGTGACTGGGAAGATTCAGACCTAACGTCCGCCATTCAATCGGTCATTGAAAATCTCCTCACGGACTCGACCTTCGTCCAAAAGCTTGTGAACTCCATTAAATCGAAGCTGCTCCATGATGTACATGAATCTCTGTGTGACGAGGTGAAGCGGTCGCTAAACTTCGAAATTGAGACTCGCGACTCCAAGATCGCGGCGCTTGAGAAAGAGGTCAAAAGTCTGAAATCAGCCATAGACGACTCGGAGCAATACTTCAGGCGGAACTGTCTGATATTCGCTGGGGTGGAGGAGAAAGATGGCGAAAGTACAGACGTCATCATCAAGGACATCTGCCGAAACGAGCTCGACGTCGAACTGGACGATGGAGACATCGATCGGAGTCATCGCCTGGGATCTCCTCTGCCTGACGGTGGTCCAGACAACCGGCAGCCCAACATACCTTCTCGACGAAAGAAACGGCATCGGAACATCATTGTGAAATTCACGAACTACAGGATCCGTGAAAAGGTCTACGGCGCCAGGAGGAAACTTCGCGATTCTTCGTCAGCCATCCCCGTGTTCATCAATGAAAACTTAACGAAAACGCGGTCGAATCTCTTCTGGAGGATAAAGAAAGCCATCAGGAACAGAACCCACCAAATATGGACACAAGACGGTGTGATCATCGTCAAAGACTCCAAAGGCGGACGCACGAAGGTAACTCGAAGAGAGCGATCTTGCCAAACTGTCCGACTTGAACGTCAGTTAAACTTTACCCGAACAAGTGTACAAACACTTTGCAGTGTAAAACAATTTTTCATTCAACTTTGTGATAGGCCTATATTATATATTTTGTATTGTTAAGTCCTCATTTGGTGTGTATTATATGGTCATCTTATACCCGTGCGCTCTCTGTAAACAATCAGTTAAATGTAATCAAAAGGCTTTGTTATGTGTACTGTGTAATGGATGGGTACATACAAAATGCGCAGGTATATCAAAACAAGTATATGACGACCCCACTGAAAATTTCGTGAACTGGCAATGCTCTAAATGTCTATTTTCTCATCTACCGTTTTGTTGTGATATTTTCCCAGAAAACCATGAGAGTGCAACTGCACACAACACTGGGCAGGAAAATGAACGCAAACTTAATTCTGAACAAAATTTTGATGATAAATTTCCAGGAGGGAGAGGAATGAAGGTAGCACATTTGAACATACGAAGTTTGCGAAATAAAAAGGATTAGTTAAGACATTTTTTAAAACACTCTCCCTATGATCTGATGTCGCTCTCAGAAACGTGGTTAGAAAAAGATTTATGCTGTAGCACGTTATTGATTGATGGTTATAAATTTGAAACAAAAAACAGAGAGGGATACGGAGGGGGAGTTGGATGCTATATTCGTGAAGACATACCATACACAAGAAAATCTGAGTTAGAACAAGATGATTTAGAAATTCTATGGATTGAACTGAAGCCTAGACATGAGACTAGCCTCTTAGTAGGTGTAATATACAGACCATCTAACAGCCCTGTGTCTTTTTTTGATGTATTGGAAAACCATCTTGATAATGTCACCTCTGTTTCTGATAGAATTGTATTACTCGGGGACTTTAATTGTAACATGTTAACAGTCAATCCCCTGTCAAAGAAACTGAATAACTTGTGCAGATTGATGGGATTGCAACAACTAGTTCAAGAACCAACTCGAGTAACCCCGAATAGCACCACCTTAATTGATCTAATTTGTGTTTCAAATTCCTTTGGAGAATTACAATGTGGTGTTCAGTCAATAGGCATCAGTGACCATTCGTTGGTATATGTGTTGTTAAAGGCTATATCTCCAAGATTAACTCCTAAAATTTGTTGTTTTCGATCATTTAGAACTTTTGATGAAAACGCTTTTTTGTGTGACATAGAAGGTATAAATTGGAATGATGTGTTTCTGCCACAAGACGATGTAGACTCAAAACTGAAAAAAAAAATGTATTTTTGTTCTCAAAGCTGTGTGATAAACACGCTCCATATATAACAGTTCGTAAGAAACTTAAAGGATCACACTGGATAAATAGCCAATATCTGGAAATTGCCAGAGAAAGAGATTTTAATAAACGGAAATTTAACAGAACAAAGGATTTGAAGTATTGGGACCAATACAAGCATTTCAGAAACAAAGCTAACAATATGAATAAGAGGTTAAAGCGAGCATAGTATCGTGATCAGCTAAATGATGTCAGCAATGATCGGAAAAGGGGATGGAAATTTTTGAATGAATTATTACGTGATGAAAAGAAATCGAGTACTGTACTGTGTTAAATATTACGGTAGAAGATGAATTAGTAACCGACCCCCATAAAATTGCAACCGAGTTCAATGTGATGTTTAGTAACGTAGGAGAATGTGCTCGTGAAAGTAATTCTGATGAGACACAGACTAACTATTCTCGGTTATTTTTAAAGCAGGCACAATCTAGGCTAGATTTGTTTTTGAGGATATTTCTGTTGAATTTTCTTTGAAGGAACTGAGCAAGTTAGATTGTACTAAGGCTGTAGGTCTTGATGATCTGCATCCCAGACTATTGAAAATCAGTGCTCCTTTCATAGCTACGCCCTTAACTCACATCTTCAATCATTCAATTCAATCTGGTTATTTTCCATCGGACTTTAAACTTGCTAACATTGTTCCTATCCCAAAACGTAAATCCTCCAACGACGTGAACAATTTCCGTCCAATATCCCTTTTATCCGTGGTTTCGAAAGTGTTTGAAAAGGCGATTCATTCACAGCTACTTAATTACTTGGACAAAGAAAAGCTTCTGTGTGATCGTCAGTCGGGCTTTAGACCAAAGCATTCAACTTGTACGTGCTTAACCGAGTTCTCCGACCTTATTTACGATAACCTCGATAAAGGGCGATTGACAGGTGCAGTATTTTTAGATTTGAAAAAGGCCTTCGACACTATCCCACATGATCTTCTATTAACGAAGCTGTATTGTTTTGGTATTAAAGAGGTGGAGTTGGCATGGTTTGAATCTTACGTAACAGGTAGACAACAATGTGTCACATTTAGGGGAGTGACGAGTGATTTTCTTCCAGTCTATGCGGGGGTTCCGCAGGGATCCATTTTAGGTCCCCTACTATTTTGTATGTATATCAATGATATAGCTTACATTCCTCTTCACCCCCAAACAAATATATCCCTTTGTGCAGATGATACTGCCGTCTTTTCCTCAGGGTTTGGCGTGAAGTCAGTGCAAAAACAGCTTCAAACAGATGTACATGTGTTAAGTAAATGGTTTATGGAAAATAGAATGGTAGTTAATACAAACAAAACAAAAGTAATGTTATTTAAATCCCGAAAGAAAAAGAGTTTCTCCGAGTTAGAAATTACCATGAACGAGAGAAGACTTGAGAATGTTACAAATTTTAAATACCTCGGTGTGACGGTTGACCAAAACCTCGACTGGTCTCCTCAGGTAAATGAAGTTATAAGAAAAGTTTCGTATGTTACAATGTGTATACGTAGAATCAAGCATTGCTTAACAAAAGATATGTTAATTCAATTATATTATTCTCTGATTCTCCCTCATATTGATTATTGTTGCACTGTATGGGGATCCTTAACTAAGAAGAACATTCATAGACTTCAAATATGTCAAAATAAATATTCTCGTATGGTATTAAATGCAGATTATAGAACATCAACAGTTAGCTTATTAGATACACTTAAACTGCAATCCATTGAAAAGAGATTAGAATATCAGTATTGTATATTGGCCTATAAAATAGTTAATGACGCAGCCCCATCTTATCTTTGTAGCCTTCTATCCCGACGTAATGTTATATATCCTACTAGACATGTCCTAACAAATCAGTTATATTTACCTAAGCCAAAAACAGACAATAAGAAACGTTCCTTCTCATACTCCGCTTGTAAAATGTTCAACTCACTACCAATTTCCGTTCAATCATCCCCTTCATTACCAGTTTTCAAGAAACGCCTCCGGCTTCACCAGTCTATCTTTTGATTTATTCATTATTTCATATGACCACCACTTGTATTATGTCGTACTATGTTTTCATTTGTTGTTGTTTTTTCTATTTGTATATATGTTACCCGATATCATTTGTGATTTTGTAACCTTTGTATGTGATACAGGGCTCCCTTGCAAAGCAGGCCATTGGGGCTCTGAACGGGACAACCCTGCTTTTAAAGAAAACATGAATAGATAAATAAATAAATAAATCGAATTGAATTGTATTGAATTTATTTCCAATTTCCATGACAACATGAACAAAAGACATGATACTTAACATTGACACACAAGTAAAAATGCAAATTACATAAACGGTTGCAAAAAAAAGACAATATGAATGGCAAATGGATGGATCTCCAGAAAGTAATGAAATAACTTATAACTTGAAGATCCAACAATAATCATAAAGTATAAGTTCTTAAAAAAACACACACAAACAACGGGTGCAACATACATTGACATGCACATCAAGAACATTGAGACATTTGTACATAGACACACACACACACACACACACGCACACAATAACTTAGCCTGATTTAAGAAATTTTATCTAATTATCTGTTATAAACTTCTGTAATGAATATCTTTTCATCTTTACTTTAAAACTTTTAACAGCACTGCATTGTTTGATATTCTCAGGTAACATATTATTCCATAAATCAGGTGCTCTGCATATGATATTAGAGTTTGTAATGAAGACCTTCCATATTGCACACGAAAATCATTTGCACATCTTGTATTATAATTGTGAATTGACCTATTTTGCGCAAACAAATTATCAAATACTTCTGGTAACATATCATTAGTATATGAATGCATAAAACAAATCATTTGATAATCATAAAGTAAAAATACTGGCAGTATATTCAATTCATAAAACAATGGCTTTGTATGGCTATCATATGTGACCGTGCACCTCAAAACAAACAAAAAGTCGCCAGACATGCATTTTTAGTTAAGACCATATTCTGAAAGAGCGGACTTTAAGCTTTAAAATGATGTATAACTCAAATCAAATGGACTCTCCTAACCTATCTAAATATTAGAAAGAAAGCACCTTACTCGGGAAAAGTGTGAACAGAGAAAAGAGGCTCTGAAGTACAGCGTCTATTCAAGCGCTTAATCTTTACCAAACCGTGCTGGCTGTGCGATGAATGGGACAAAAAACAGGAAGTAAACCACCAGAGTAACAACAATGAAGGGATTATCAGATTAAACTGAAATTAAGCATGCCTCATTAACACATTCTGTCCATAATTAATGCCAACTTCAAAAGCAGTAGCACTATCCTTTCAAAAGTTATTAGAGTTGAAAGTGAAGAGTGTGGACAAGGTTTTTCAGAAATTAAAAATGGATTCTAAAGACGCACCTAATCACTCTATTCTACCAAAAGTGTTCGAGATAAACTGCTAAAAAACACACCTTCCTGCCCGTTTTATGATACCAAATTTTAGCATAATGTAAAAGAAGATCCGCTCTTTCAGAAAATATGAAAAAGTCAAGTCCGGCTAGGTTGACCCATTTCACTTATTTTCAGTCCTCACGCAAAATCAGTGTGTGCGACTTTATGTTCGTTTTGAGGTGCACGGTCACATATGAAGACTTTGAAATGATACGTACTGCTCTTTTCTGCAATAAATACTTACTACAAGCACCCCAAATAATAATATTATATAACAAATGAGGAAGAATTAATGAATGTCACAGGAGAAATGTATTTGGTTTTTTGTTTCTATTTTATTAGAATATATGTGACCCTGCATCTCAAAACAAACAAAAAGTCGCCAGACATGAGTTTGTAGTTAAGACCATATTCCGGAAGAGCAGATTTTAAGCTTTAAAATGATGTATAAATCAAATCAAATGGACTCTCCTAACCTATCTAAATATTGGAAAGAAAGCACAAACGCGGGAAAAGTGTGGACTGAGAAAAGAGGCTTTGAAGTACAGTGTCTATTCAAGCGCTTAATCTTTACCAAACCGTGCTGGCTGTGCGATGAATGGGACAAAAAACAGGAAGTAAACCAATGGAGTAACAACAACGAGGGGATTATCAGATTAAACTGAAATTAAGCATGCCTCATTAACACATTCTGTCCATAATTAATAATTATTAACTTTCAAAGCAGTAGCACTATCCTTTCAAAAGTTATTAGAGTTGAAAGTGAAGAGTGTGGACAAGGTTTTTCAGAAATGAAAAAGGGATTCTAGAGACACACCTAATCACACTATTCTACCCAAAATGTTCGTGATAAACTGCTAAAAAAGCACACTTTCCTGCCCGTTTTATGATACCAAATTTTAGCATAATGCAAAAGAAGACCCGCTCTTTCAGAAAATATGAAAAAGTCAAGTTCGGCTAGTTTGACTCATTTCACTTATTTTCAGTCCTCACGCAAAATCAGTGTGTGCAACTTTAGGTTCGTTTTGAGGTGCACGGTCACATATACCAGTGAATAGAGTAGGAACAGTTGCCATTGCTGGTGTAGTATAAGTGCGTTGAAATGTGATGAAGCGCGAGTTGTGTTGTAACAAAATGACGAGTGTGTTTTCTATAACCCACTGCAGACAGCTGTGTGGGGAATGCGATGAGACAAAAGCGATGAGACAAAAGGGTGGAATTTCCACAGGTGCCAGATTCCGCGGGCAAGCCGTCCAGGGTTTATATGTAGTACATTGTGTAGTTTTGTATATGATAGGGTAAGAATATCTTAAGTGTGTGACAGACTGAGCAGGGATGTGGTCGAAGGAGGAGTCGTAGCAGAACCTCGCCAGTTATTAATCCTTTTAAGCCAGTCTGGACCACTTGAAGCCAGGGTTCTTTTTCCTCTCTACGGAGAAGAATACTCTCCATACAACCAGCAGTAAGTACTCTCGGTTATTTGTGTATTTCTTTGTTTTTTATACAGGAACAATAATGATGTGACATGAAACGCATTATTTGTCATGTATGCTGTGTGAGATTGAATATCACTAACGTGATGGTGAAAACAGCGTTATAACAACATGATATTAGTGAAGCTAGGTATGAATAAGACTGATACATTGATGTGTACTGTTTAGAGTTCATGTTACATCATGCTATTATACAAAATTGAGTATTTAAGCATCAAGATTTATGTATATAAAAAAAGTCAGCTGCCCGTAGTATGTAAGGTTTCGTAACAATGCTTTGATAATTTAGATGGCAACTGGGTTTCGGGACTTCGCCCCAAAGTCGGCAATGCCATTCAAGATGCGGTGAAGGCTGCTGTCAACTGCGATACCTGCCAGTGGAAAACCAGTTCACTGGATGTGCTGAACGTTGGCAAAACTACTCTCTTCAATCCGCCTGTTGTATGCTTTTTCGCGTCCTGCAACATTGGTGATGTACACTGACAATTGAACATTGGACATTTCATGTACTAGGAACAGTGGCCAAACAAGTTACCTGGCGATGTTATACGCCCGATTATATTTGAGTTGGCTCACCACGTTGCAATTTGGAGAAGAGTGAGATGTTCATCAGTGCCTATGATACACGACAACAATATTTTTTTATCATATATGATGCGACCGCGAGGTGTTTTTTTTTGTGTGTGTGTGTTTGTGCATGACTGACAAGATGAAGGGCTAAGAAGCCCGAATGATTATTAGCTCAGCAAGAGATTGTTGAGTTTATGTCCCCTACACGTACACGCCTTCTTATGGCGAATTGTGAGCAATGTACCTGGAAGTATGTTTGAGGAACTGTGTATAGTGAGCTCGAGCATTTGATGCTCCATTTTGATGCTCTTTTCGTAGCATTTGGAGAAGGTGGAGTGAATATATTTTTTGTTGTTCGATAACACAGATTACTTAGAAGTTGAACACTTAATGATATATCAGTAGGAGGATATTTAGTCGCTTCAAGTGTACCACAAGGACCATATAAGTGGGGGTGGTATATAGATGTTAATGGAGTAACGATTACCCGTGTGTATAGTAACAATTATAATTTCTACCCCCCCCTTTTTTTAGAGGAAGTGTTACAAGTGTTATCGAATGGTGTTAAACATGAGTATACTAGCCCATGTTAGTTAGCTAGGTCCCATACTCGCCCTAAGTGAAAAGTGAGATGCAGAAGTGGTGTAAAAACGCACTGCAACAGTTGTAACAGTAGTAAGGGCGACTGAGTGGTTATTGATGTAAAGATATCACAGCAGGTTCATATCAGGAACCTGAGATATCCAATAAGGTACTTGTGTATGGATCTGAGAATCAAAATTCGTGTACACGAATGAGGAACTCAGTTGATGAGATATAAGTTAACGATGTTTTGAAGTTGTGAAGCCCTGAGGGTTGTTGTGTCCGAATAAAAACTACAGATTGGTTGAGATACTAGATCAGTAAGTGGCATGTGTGATTATATCTGACTCTGGTTTAACCCATGTGACAATGAATTATAAATGGTTAAAAGAATACATTTTGGCAAACACGTTTTTAATTTACCCATAACTCCAATGATCTTAGATATCTTTAACAATATATCATTCACATGTGTCTTCCATTTTAGATCACAGTCAATACTAATGCCTAAAAATTTTGTTGTCTTTACATTTTGTTATTACATGGCCATCAATAAATACCTTCAATATTGTATTTATATCTTTCTTACGAGAGTTAAAAATCATCATATGCGTCTTTACATAATTCAGTTGTAACTTATTTACACTTATCCAATTGCGTACTTTACACAGTTACATATTAATTATTTTAACCAAACATTCTACATTTTCATGTTTAAAAAAACAAATTAGTACCATCAGCAAACAACAGTACATTCATAGCACTGGAAATATTTGATAAATCATTGATAAAAATCAAAAACAAAAGTGGACCTAATATTGACCCTTGAGGTACTCCACACACAATATTTTCATGTAAAGAATTATGATCAGAAAATACGGTAAATTGTTTTATTTCAAGCAAATAATTCCGTAACAATTCAAGTGTTACTCCGCGGATCCCATAAAAACATAATTTGTCCAATAATATTTCATGATTAATAGAATCAAATGTTTTTTTTGAAATCCAGAAAAATCCCAACTATTATTTTTTATTCTCTATTGCTCTTGATGAATTAAACAATAAAAGTCCAATAAAAAATGAGATGAAGAATGTTTAGCTCTAAATCCAAACTGCTTTTTATATAACATTCCATGTTTATCTTGGTAACCTTGTAATCTAACATACAGACACTTTTCAAATATTTTAGAAAACAAGGTTAATAATGAAATGGGCCTGTAATTTGAAAACACATCAATTGGTCCTGTCTTATGAATTTGGATTACCTTTGCTAACTTTAATTCCTTTGGTATTTGGCCTGTTTCAAGACACAGGTTAAAAATTGAACACAAAGGTATACATACTATATGAATTACTCTCTTAACTATCAATGACTTAACTTGATGATACCCTGGAGCCTTTCCATCTTTCAAAGCTAAAACGTAATCAATAATCTCTTTTTTATTTACAGGTTTAAAAACAGCAGTTTGATTATAATTTCCATGTTAAAAATCTCTGTGAGTATAAAATCCTTGCCTACAGCCTGAACAATCTTATTTCCAACATTAATGAAATAACGATTAAAATGTTGTGCTATTCAGGCTATCTTCAGGATTTTCTAATACTTTACCATCATGTTGAAACACCCTCTGTTGAACCCTCGATTTACGTACTTGTAATACATCATTAATCAACTTACAGGTCTTAGATATATCACCTTTTAAATTCTGAAATTTACAAAAATAATACTTTCGTTTGGCAGCTTTAACAGCATTGGTATATACATTACGAGATTTAAGGTAACATTCTTTTCGGTATTGGGAAGGGTTCTTAATAAATTTCTTGTACAACCTACCCCTTTTTTTAAACACTGTTTCTTCAGTTCATACGAATACCAAGGTTTATTAATTTGTTTTTTCTTAACACACTTCAGTTGAAAACACATATCAAATGCATTACAATAAAACTCTATAAAGTCTGTATTTAAATATTGTGGATCCCTACTGTCATTTTCTTTAAACATAACATTATATTCTTCTAATTGCTGCATACAATTACACATATTAACATCAATAACTTCATGCTGCATCTGCTGTTTATCACTACCACCATCATCAGAAACACCATTATTAAGTGCATAAAAAATAGGTAAATGATTCAGATATATCTGTCACCATTATCCCAGAAAAAGCACTTACATTATCATCATAATTTGAATAAATATTATCAGTCAAAGTCATTTACTTATCCGTTATTCTTGTCGGTTTGTTTATCATAGGCAAGAATGAATGAGCATAAAATGTTTTTAAAAATTAATGTGAATAAGAACTAACATCAAGTTTCATCAGATCTATATTAAAATCTTCAAGCAATATACATTCCTTATGCTCTGAATTAACAACAGATAATATCTCTTTCAAATGATTAAGATAACCTTTTACAGATTTACAGGGTGGTCTGTAACACACACCGATAATTACATTTTTATAAGATTTATGTATTTCAATAAACAGAGTTTCACATTCATCATTGAATATACTAATATCTGGTCTCATAACATATTTCACATCTTTTTTAATGGCAAGAGCTATTCCTCCTCCCTTCTTATCTATTCTTTCTTTACTGACAATATCATATCCACAAAAAGAATAACATTTTGCATTGTTAGAATCGAACCAAGTTTCTGTCAATGCAATAACATTAAAAGAACACTCAAGATAATCCAATAACAGTGCAATATCTTCATAATGCTTCGGTAAACTCCTACAATTAATATGAAAAACAGAAAATGATTTTTTTTATATATTTACTGTTTTAAAATGCACTAAAATCAGCTTGGGTAAAATATTTTGAAGTATCATCATCAATATCGTCCTTTAAAAATCCTTAATATCATTATCAACACACAAAAAAATCTGAATGCTGAGAATGCATTGTTTCAAAATTAAAAAAAATATATTTATTGCGTTATAAAAATCAGTATCAGAGGAGTGCATATTAAAAGGCAATTCCTTACCAATGCATGCATGACAATACCAGGATGACCTTTCACTTTCACCAAGTTTTTCAAAGTCATCGAGTGAAAAATCAGGAATACATTCTACATGCACCAAATGGGAACATAAACTACAAAGCAGTGACTTCTTCAGAGTGAACAGGCTGTGAACATGTAACACACAGACATGAATTAAACATACTACAAACGGGAAATGTCTTAATAGAAAATGAATAAATAAATACAGTGTCAAAAATATAATTTAAAAGGCATACACTATGCAAATACAATCATACACAGTTTATGCACAATCACAAAAACAAAACTTCATTTGTATTAGGGGGAAAAAGCAATAAAAAAAAAATAAGAGTTTATGTAAAAATATCCATACTGCAGGGAGTAATTATTTTTCAGATTAACAGAACATTAATTATACACTGATCTCAATATCTGTACAGTTGTACACGACAGCTCACAGGCTTCTTTAATAGGTGTTTGCCCGAAGTGATCAATTTTGTGATCATCTTTCCACCTGAGGCTTGGATTGAGGCAATGATTTTGCCATCCTGAGTACATGCTACTTTGACTTTTGGGTTTTTGTAGGTTTTTGTGTAGAGTTCTGCATTGTGGGGTGTCAGATTCTCTTGAATTGTGATCCCGGAGTTCTTGAGGTTTTTTTTTTTTTTTTTTTTTTTTTTACGTGCTTTGATGAGTTTAGATCGCTTCCTGTAGGAGTAGAGCAGAACTTTGCGATGATGGATCGGTGGTGTTTATCATCCCTTGAGCGCTTTCCGGTTCAATGTGAGCGATCGATGTCATTTCGCATTATGGGGACGCCAAGTTTACACAATAAACTTACTCATCTTCCGGCACAAGACTATAATATCACAATGTTACCCAGTTGACAAGAGCCACCCAACCACATTCGTCTCATATACCACACTCGAAAACTGAATCGCATCGCCATTCGTTCTTTCCGATAGCAGTAAGGAGCTGGAATTCCCTGTCCTTGAACATTGCTGCAGCGCCATCTGTGGGAGCATTCCGTAACCGGCTAACGGTTCATCACAGTGGCTAGTCTGTCTTTGTTCTCCATAATGTGTGCTTGTAAATATCTTTAAATAAACAGTATTATAATGTAAATAAAACAGTCTGCAAGAATCTTCATCTTATGGTAAGGTGCAGACTGAACCAAGAGAAGAAGAAGGAGAAGACATGATTAAAGTTTGTCAGTAAATTGTTTGCAATGGCTTGATCTTGTGTCTTAGGATTGGGATCTAAACACATGTACATTGTACATAGATGATGATGATGAAAACAAATACATTTTTATCGGACAACATCCATAGCAGCCCGCAGGCTGAATTGCAGATATTTTACGTGAGTGAGTGTGAGAACATTGGAGTATAATATAGAAAAAAAAGATGCATTAAAAAAGAAAAAAACAAAAAAAAAATATCAGGGTTAAATATTGCACAATGAAAGCAAAGATCATAAATAATGGCCATGTCATGTACCTCCACATGAGTATCTATTCCAAAGTATAAACTTGATAACAAAAACATACAACAGCTCAAACAAATCAAATTAAACTTACTCCAATACTGAAATCAGATGCTTAACACATTTTGCTCGTTGTACATAATGCACGTAAAATGACCTTGAAAACTACAGAGCCAAGT